>NW_019232889.1:449286-455011 GCF_002742605.1 Olea europaea var. sylvestris | reverse complement strand
GAATTGCTAGTCTAATTCGATTGGAATCGAGCCAATGAAAAGTGATTTTTCATTTCATGATAGCTTCGGGTATGTTCATTTTTGGCGAATCGCTAGTCTAAATCGATTGGAATTGAGACAATGAAAAGTGTCTTTTAATTTCATGATAACTTCGGGTTTGTTCATTTTGGCGATTCGTTAGTCTAATTCGATTGGAATCGAGCCAATGAAAAGTGGTTTTTCATTTCATGAAAACTTCGAGTTTGTTCGACTTTGGCTAATTGCTAATCTAATTCCATGGTAATCGAGCAAATGAAAAGTGGTTTTTTATTTCATGATAACTTCAAGTTGTTCATTTTTTGCGAATTGCTTGTCCAATTCGATTGGAATCGAGCCAATGAAATGTGGCTTTTGATTTCATGATAACCTCAGTTTGTTCATTTTTGGTGAATTGCTAGTCTAATTCGATTGGAATCGAGCCAAAGAAAAGCGATTTTTCATTTCTTGATAACTTCGGGTTTGTTAATTTTTGGCGAATTGCTCGTATAATTCGATTGGAATCGAACTAATGAAATGTAGTTTTTGATTTCACGACAGCTTCGGGTTTGTTCATTTTTGGTCAATTGCTAGTCTAAATCGATTGGAATCGAACCAATAAAAGGTGGCTTTTGATTTCATGATAGCGTCGGTTTTGTTCATTTTTTGGCGAATTGCTAGTCTAATTCGTTTGGAATCGAACCAATGAAAAGTGGTGTTTCATTTCATGATAACTTCGGGTTTGTTCCTTTTTGGCGAATTGCTAGTCTAATTCGTTTGGAATCGAACCAATGAAAAGTGGTGTTTCATTTCATGATAACTTCGGGTTTGTTCATTTTTGGCGAATTGCTAGTCTAATTCGATTGGAATCGAGCCAATGATAAGTGATTTTTCATTTCATGATAGCTTCGGGTATGTTCATTTTTGGCGAATCGCTAGTCTAAATCGATTGGAATTGAGACAATGAAAAGTGTCTTTTAATTTCATGATAACTTCGGGTTTGTTCATTTTGGCGATTCGTTAGTCTAATTCGATTGGAATCGAGCCAATGAAAAGTGGTTTTTCATTTCATGAAAACTTCGAGTTTGTTCGACTTTGGCTAATTGCTAATCTAATTCCATGGTAATCGAGCAAATGAAAAGTGGTTTTTTATTTCATGATAACTTCAAGTTGTTCATTTTTGGCGAATTGCTTGTCCAATTCGATTGGAATCGAGCCAATGAAATATGGCTTTTGATTTCATGATAACCTCAGTTTGTTCATTTTTGGTGAATTGCTAGTCTAATTCGATTGGAATCGAGCCAAAGAAAAGCGATTTTTCATTTCTTGATAACTTCGGGTTTGTTAATTTTTGTCGAATTGCTCGTATAATTCGATTGGAATCGAACTAATGAAATGTATTTTTTGATTTCACGACAGCTTCAGGTTTGTTCATTTTTGGTCAATTGCTAGTCTAAATCGATTGGAATCGAACCAATAAAAGGTGGCTTTTGAGTTCATGATAGCGTCGGTTTTGTTCGTTTTTTGGCGAATTGTTAGTCTAATTCGTTTGGAATCGAACCAATGAAAAGTGGTGTTTCATTTCATGATAACTTCCAGTTTGTTCATTTTTGACGAATTGCTAGTCTAATTCGATTGGAATCGAGCCAAGGAAAAGTGATTTTTCATTTCATGATAGCTTCGAGTATGTTGATTTTTGGCGAATTGCTAGTCTAAATTGATTGGAATTGAGGTAATGAAAAGTGCCTTTTCATTTCATTACAACTTTGGCTTTGTTCATTTTGGCGATTTGCTAGTCTAATTCGATTGGAATCGAGCCAATGAAAAGTGGTTTTTCATTTCATGAAAACTTCGAGTTTGTTCATTTTTGGTGAATTACTAATCTAATTCCATGGGAATCGAGCTAATGAAAAGTGGTTTTTGATTTCATGATAACTTCGGGTTTGTTCATTTTTTGTGAATTGCTAGTCCAATTCGATTGGAATCGAGCCAATGAAAAGTGGTTTTTCATTTCATGATAAGTTCAGGTTTGTTCGTCTTTGGCAAATTGCTAGTCTAAATAGATTGGAATCGAGCCAAAAAAAGGAGCTCTTGATTTCAGGATAACTTTGGGTTTGTTCGTTTTTGGGGAATTGCGAGTCTAATTCGATTAGAATCGAGCAAATAAAAAGTGGTTTTTCATTTCATGATAACTTCGGGTTTGTTCGTTTTTCGCGAGTTTCTAGTCTAAATCTATTGGAATCTAGCCAATGAAAAGTGGCTTTTGATTTCGTGATAACTTCTGGTTTGTTCGTTTTTTGCGAATTGCTAGTCTAATTCGATTGGAATCGAGCAATGAAAAGTAGTTTTTCATTTCATGATAACTTCGGGTTTGTTCATTTTTAGCGAATTGCTAGTCTAAATCGATGGGAATTGAGCAAATGAAAAGTGGTTTTTCATTTCATGATAACTTCGGCTTGTTCGTTTTTTGCAAATTGCTAGTCCAATTCGATTGGAATCGAGCCAATGAAAAGTGGCTTTTGATTTCATGATCACTTTGGGTTTTTTCGTTTTTGGCGAATTGGTAGTTTAAATTGATTGGAATCGAGCCAATGAAATATGGCTTTTGATTTCATGATAACTTTAGGTTTGTTCATTTTTGGCGAATTTCTAGTTTAATTCAATTGGAATCGAGCCAAAGAAATGTGGTTTTTGATTTCATGATAACTTTGGATTTGTTCGTTTTTGGCGAATTGCTAGTTTAAATCGATTGGAATCGAGCCAAAGAAAAGCGGTTTTTCATTTCATGATAACTTCGGGTTTGTTTATTTTTGGCTAATTACTCGTATAATTTGATTGGAATCGAACTAATGAAATGGGGGTTCTGATTTCACGACAACTTTGGGTTTGTTCATTTTTGGTGAACTGCTAGAAGAAATCGATTGGAATCGAACCAATGAAAAGTGGGTTTTGATTTCATGATAACTTCGAGTTTGTTCGTTTTTGGCGAATTACTATTCTAATTCGATTGGAATCGAGCCAATGAAAAGTGGCGCTTCATTTCATGATAGCTTCGAGTATGTTCATTTTTGGCGAATTGCTAGTCTAAATCGATTGGAATCGAGCCAATGAAATGTGGCTTTTGATTTCATGATAACTTTAGGTTTGTTCATTTTTGGCGAATTGCTAGTCTAATTCAATTGGAATCGAGCCAAAGAAATGTGATTTTTCATTTCATGACAACTTTGGATTTTTTCATTTTTGACGAATTGCCAATCTAATTCCATGGGAATCGAGCAAATGAAAAGTGGTTTTTTATTTCATGATAACTTCAAGTTGTTCGTTCTTGGCGAATTGCTTGTCCAATTTGATTGGAATTGAGCCAATGAAATGTGGCTTTTGATTTCATGATAACTTCAGGTTTGTTCATTTTCTGCGAATTGCTAGTCTAATTTGATTGGAATCGAGCCAAAGAAAAGCGGTTTTTCATTTCATTATAACTTCGGGTTTGTTAATTTTTAGCGAATTGCTCGCATAATTCGATTGGAATCAAAATAATGAAATGTAGTTTTTGATTTCACGACAACTTCGGGTTTGTTCATTTTTGGTCAATTGCTAGTCCAAATCGATTGGTATCGAACCAATAAAAGGTGGCTTTTGATTTCATGATAACGTCGGTTTTGTTTTTTTTGGCGAATTGCTAGTCTAATTTGTTTCGAATCGAGCTAATGAAAAATGGTGTTTCATTTCATGATAACTTCGGGTTTGTTCATTTTTGATGAATTGCTAGTCTAATTCGATTGGAATCGAGCCAATGAAAAGTGATTTTTCATTTCATGATAACTTTGGGTATGTTCATTTTTGGCGAATCACTAGTCTAAATCGATTGGAATTGAGGCAATGAATAGTGTCTTTTAATTTCATGATAACTTCGAGTTTGTTCATTTTGGCAATTCGCTAGTCTAATTCGATTGGAATCGAGCCAATGAAAAGTGGTTTTTCATTTCATGAAAACTTCGAGTTTGTTCGTTTTTGGCGAATTGCTAATCTAATTCCACGGGAATCGAGCTAATAAAAAGTGGTTTTTGATTTCATGATTACTTCGGGTTTGTTCATTTTTGCGAATTGCTAGTCCAATTCGATTGGAATCGAGGCAATGAAAAGTGGGTTTTCATTTCATGATAAGTTCGGGTTTGTTCGTCTTTGGCAAATTGCTAGTCTAAATACATTGGAATCGAGCCAACAAAAAGGGGCTCTTGATTTCAGGATAACTTCGGGTTTGTTCATTTTTGGGGAATTGCTAGTCTAATTCGATTAGAATCGAGCAAATAGAAATTGGTTTTTCATTTCATGATAACTTCGGGTTTGTTCGTTTTTGGCGAGTTGCTGTTCTAATTCGACTGGAATCAAGCCAATGAAAAGTGGTGCTTCATTTCATGATAAATTCGGGTTTGTTCATTTTTTACGAATTGCTAGCCTAATTCGATTGGAATCGAGCCAATGAAAAGTGATTTTTCATTTCATGATAGCTTCGGGTATGTTCATTTTTAGCGAATTGCTAGTCTAAATCGATTGGAATTGAGGTAATGAAAAGTGCCTTTTCATTTCATGACAACTTTGGCTTTGTTCATTTTGGCGATTTGCTAGTCTAATTTGATTGGAGTCGAGGCAATTAAAAGTGTTTTTTCATTTCATGAAAACTTCGAGTTTGTTCATTTTTGGTGAATTACTAATCTAATTCCATGGGAATCGTGCTAATGAAAAGTGGTTTTTGATTTCATGATAACTTCGGGTTTGTTCATTTTTTGTGAGTTGCAAGTCTAATTCGATTGGAATCAAGCCAATGAAAAGTGATTTTTCATTTCATGATAAGTTCGGGTTTGTTCGTCTTTGGCAAATTGCAAGTCTAAATAGATTGGAATCGAGCCAAAAAAAGGAGCTCTTGATTTCAGGATAACTTTGGGTTTGTTCATTTTTGGGGAATTGCTAGTCTAATTCGATTAGAATCGAGCAAATAAAAAGTGGTTTTTCATTTCATGATAACTTCGGGTTTGTTCGTTTTTGGCGAGTTGCTAGTCTAAATCGATTGGAATCTAGCCAATGAAAAGTGGCTTTTGATTTCATGATAACTTCTGGTTTGTTCGTTTTTTGCGAATTGCTAGTCTAATTCGATTGGAATCGAGCAAATGAAAAGTAGTTTTTCATTTCATGATAACTTCGGGTTTGTTCATTTTTAGCGAATTGCTAGTCTAAATTGATGGGAATTGAGCAAATGAAAAGTGGTTTTTCATTTCATGATAACTTCGGCTTGTTCGTTTTTTGCAAATTGCTAGTCCAATTCGATTGGAATCGAGCCAATGAAATGTGGCTTTTGATTTCATGATAATTTCGGGTTTGTTCGTTTTGCTAGTCTAATTCGATTGGAATTGAGCCAAAGAAAAGTTGTTTTTCATTTCATGATAACTTCGTGTTTGTTCGTTTTTTACGAATTGCTACTGTAAATCGATTGGAATCGAGCCAATGAAAAGTGGCTTTTGATTTCATGATCACTTTGGGTTTTTTCGTTTTTGGCAAATTGGTAGTTTAAATTGATTGGAATCGAGCCAATGAAATGTGGCTTTTGATTTCATGATAACTTTGGGTTTGTTCATTTTTGGCGAATTTCTAGTTTAATTCAATTGGAATCGAGCCAAAGAAATGTGGTTTTTGATTTCATGATAACTTTGGATTT
>NW_019232889.1:393511-449201 GCF_002742605.1 Olea europaea var. sylvestris | reverse complement strand
TTTTTCATTTCATGATAACTTCGGGTTTGTTTATTTTTGGCTAATTACTCGTATAATTTGATTGGAATCGAACTAATGAAATGGGGTTTTTGATTCCATGACAACTCGGGTTTGTTCATTTTTGGTGAACTGCTAGTCAAAATCGATAGGAATCGAACCAATGAAAAGTGCGTTTTGATTTCATGATAACTTCGGGTTTGTTCATTTTTGGCGAATTGCTATTCTAATTCGATTGGAATCGAGCCAATGAAAATTGGTGCTTCATTTCATGATAGCTTCGGGTATGTTCATTTTTGGCGAATTGCTAGTCTAAATAGATTGGAATCGAGCCAATGAAATGTGGCTTTTGATTTCATGATAACTTTAGGTTTGTTCATTTTTGGCGAATTGCTAGTCTAATTCAATTGGAATCGAGCCAAAGATATGTGGTTTTTCATTTCATGATAACTTTGGATTTTTTCATTTTTGGCGAATTGCCAATCTAATTCCATGGGAATCGAGCAAATGAAAAGTGGTTTTTTATTTCATGATAACTTCAAGTTGTTCGTTCTTGGCGAATTGCTTGTCCAATTCGATTGGAATCGAGCCAATGAAATGTGGCTTTTGATTTCATGATAACTTCAGGTTTGTTCATTTTTTGTGAATTGCTAGTCTAATTAGATTTGAATCGAGCCAAAGAAAAGCAGTTTTTCATTTCATGATAACTTCGGGTTTGTTAGTTTTTGGCGAATTGCTCGTATAATTTAAATTGGAAACGAACAAATGAAATTTAGTTTATGATTTCACGACAACTTCGGGTTTGTTCATTTTTGGTCAATTGCTAGTCTAAATCGATTAGTATCGAACCAATAAAAGGTGGCTTTTGATTTCATGATAACGTCGATTTTGTTTTTTTTGGCGAATTGCTAGTCTAATTCGTTTAGATTCGAGCCCATGAAAAATGGTGTTTCATTTCATGATAACTTCGAGTTTGTTCATTTTTGATGAATTGCTAGTCTAATTCGATTGGAATCGAGCCAATGAAAAGTGATTTTTCATTTCATGATAGCCTCGGGTATGTTCATTTTTGGCGAATCGCTAGTTTAAATCGATTGGAATTGAGCAATTAAAAGTGTCTTTTAATTTCATGGTAACTTCGGGTTTGTTCATTTTGGCGATTCGCTGGTCTAATTCGATTGGAATCGAGCCAATGAAAAGTTGTTTTTCATTTCATGAAAACTTCGAGTTTGTTCGTTTTTGGCAAATTGCTAATCTAATTCCATGCTAATCGAGCAAAGGAAAAGTGGTTTTTTATTTCATGATAACTTCAAGTCGTTCGTTTTTGGCGAATTTCTTGTCCAATTCGATTGGAATCGAGCCAATGAAATGTGGCTTTTGATTTCATGATAACCTCAGGTTTGTTCATTTTTGGTGAATTGCTACTCTAATTCGATTGGAATCGAGCAAAAGAAAAGCGGTTTTTCATTTCATGATAACTTCGGGTTTGTTAATTTTTGGCGAATTGCTCGTATAATTCGATTGGAATCGAGCCAATGAAATGTGGCTTTTGATTTCATGATAATTTCGGGTTTGTTCGTTTTGCTAGTCTAATTCGATTGGAATTGAGCCAAAGAAAAGTTGTTTTTCATTTCATGATAACTTCGAGTTTGTTCGTTTTTTACGAATTGCTACTGTAAATCGATTGGAATCGAGCCAATGAAAAGTGGCTTTTGATTTCATGATCACTTTGGGTTTTTTCATTTTTGGCGAATTGGTAGTTTAAATTGATTGGAATCGAGCCAATGAAATGTGGCTTTTGATTTCATGATAACTTTGGGTTTGTTCATTTTTGGCGAATTTCTAGTTTAATTCAATTGGAATCGAGCCAAAGAAATGTGGTTTTTGATTTCATGATAACTTTGGATTTTTTCTTTTTTGGCGAATTGTTAGTTTAAATCGACTGGAATCGAGCCAAAGAAAAGCGGTTTTTCATTTCATGATAACTTCGGGTTTGTTTATTTTTGGCTAATTACTCGTATAATTTGATTGGAATCGAACTAATGAAATGGGATTTTTGATTCCATGACAACTTCGGGTTTGTTCATTTTTGGTGAACTGCTAGTCAAAATCGATAGGAATCGAACCAATGAAAAGTGCGTTTTGATTTCATGATAACTTCGGGTTTGTTCGTTTTTGGCGAATTGCTATTCTAATTCGATTGGAATCGAGCCAATGAAAATTGGTGCTTCATTTCATGATAGCTTCGGGTATGTTCATTTTTGGCGAATTGCTAGTCTAAATAGATTGGAATCGAGCCAATGAAATGTGGCTTTTGAATTCATGATAACTTTAGGTTTGTTCATTTTTGGCGAATTGCTAGTCTAATTCAATTGGAATCGAGCCAAAGATATGTGGTTTTTCATTTCATGATAACTTTGGATTTTTTCATTTTTTGGCGAATTGCCAATCTAATTCCATGGGAATCGAGCAAATGAAAAGTGGTTTTTTATTTCATGATAACTTCAAGTTGTTCGTTCTTGGCGAATTGCTTGTCCAATTCGATTGGAATCGAGCCAATGAAATGTGGCTTTTGATTTCATGATAACTTCAGGTTTGTTCATTTTTTGTGAATTGCTAGTCTAATTAGATTTGAATCGAGCCAAAGAAAAGCAGTTTTTCATTTCATGATAACTTCGGGTTTGTTAGTTTTTGGCGAATTGCTCGTATAATTTAAATTGGAAACGAACAAATGAAATTTAGTTTATGATTTCACGACAACTTCGGGTTTGTTCATTTTTGGTCAATTGCTAGTCTAAATCGATTAGTATCGAACCAATAAAAGGTGGTTTTTGATTTCATTATAACGTCGATTTTGTTTTTTTTGGCGAATTGCTAGTCTAATTCGTTTAGAATCGAGCCAATGAAAAATGGTGTTTCATTTCATGATAACTTCGAGTTTGTTCATTTTTGATGAATTGCTAGTCTAATTCGATTGGAATCGAGCCAATGAAAAGTGATTTTTCATTTCATGATAGCCTCGGGTACGTTCATTTTTGGCGAATCGCTAGTCTAAATCGATTGGAATTGAGCAATGAAAAGTGTCTTTTAATTTCATGGTAACTTCGGGTTTGTTCATTTTGGCGATTCGCTGGTCTAATTCGATTGGAATCGAGCCAATGAAAAGTTGTTATTCATTTCATGAAAACTTCGAGTTTGTTCGTTTTTGGCGAATTGCTAATCTAATTCCATGGTAATCGAGCAAAGGAAAAGTGTTTTTTTATTTCATGATAACTTCAAGTCGTTCGTTTTTGGCGAATTTCTTGTCCAATTCGATTGGAATCGAGCCAATGAAATGTGGCTTTTGATTTCATGATAACCTCAGGTTTGTTCGTTTTTGGTGAATTGCTAGTCTAATTCGATTGGAATCGAGCCAAAGAAAAGCGATTTTTCATTTCATGATAACTTCGGGTTTGTTAATTTTTGGCGAATTGCTCGTATAGTTCGATTGGAATCGAACTAATGAAATGTATTTTTTGATTTCACGACAACTTCGGGTTTGTTCATTTTTGGTCAATTGCTAGTCTAAACCGATTGGAATCGATCCAATAAAAGGTGGCTTTTGATTTCATGATAACGTCGGTTTTGTTCGTTTTTGACGAATTTTTAGTCTAATTCGTTTGGAATCGAGCCAATGAAAAGTGGTGTTTCATTTCATGATAACTTCCAGTTTATTCATTTTTGATGAATTGCTAGTCTAATTCGATTGGAATCGAGCCAATGAAAAGTGATTTTTCATTTCATGATAGCTTCGGGTATGTTCATTTTTGGTGAATTTCTAGTCTAAATCGATTGGAATTGAGGTAATGAAAAGTACCTTTTCATTTCATGACAACTTTGGCTTTGTTCATTTTGGCGATTTGCTAGTCTAATTTGATTGGAATCGAGCCAATGAAAAGTGTTTTTTCATTTCATGAAAACTTCGAGTTTGTTCATTTTTGGTGAATTACTAATCTAATTCCATGGGAATTGTGCTAATGAAAAGTGATTTTTGATTTCATGATAAGTTCGGGTTTGTTCATTTTTTGTGAATTGCTAGTCTAATTCGATTGGAATCGAGCCAATGAAAAGTGATTTTTCATTTCATGATAAGTTCGGGTTTGTTCGCCTTTGGTAAATTGCTAGTCTAAATAGATTGGAATCGAGCCAAAAGAAGGAGCTCTTGATTTCAGGATAACTTTGGGTTTGTTCGTTTTTGGGGAATTGCTAGTCTAATTCGATTACAATCGAGCAAATAAAAAGTGGTTTTTCATTTCATGATAACTTCGGGTTTGTTCGTTTTTGGCGAGTTGCTAGTCTAAATCGATTGGAATCTAGCCAATGAAAAGTGGCTTTTGATTTCTTGACAACTTCTGGTTTGTTCGTTTTTTGCCAATTGCTAGTCTAATTCGATTGGAATCGAGCAAATGAAAAGTAGTTTTTCATTTCATGATAACTTCGGGTTTGTTCATTTTTAGCGAATTGCTAGTCTAAATCGATTGGAATCGAGCAAATGAAAAGTGGTTTTTCATTTCATGACAACTTCGGCTTGTTCGTTTTTTGCAAATTGCTAGTCCAATTCGATTGGAATCGAGCCAACGAAATGTGGCTTTTGATTTCATGATAATTTCGGGTTTGCTCGTTTTTTGCGAATTGCTAGTCTAATTCGATTGGAATTGAGCCAAAGAAAAGTTGTTTTTCATTTCATGATAACTTCGAGTTTGTTCGTTTTTTACGAATTGCTACTGTAAATCGATTGGAATCGAGCCAATGAAAAGTGGCTTTTGATTTCATGATCACTTTGGGTTTTTTCGTTTTTGGCGAATTGGTAGTTTAAATTGATTGGAATCGAGCCAATGAAATGTGACTTTTGATTTCATGATAACTTTGGGCTTGTTCATTTTTGGCAAATTTCTTGTTTAATTCAATTGGAATCGAGCCAAAGAAATGTGGTTTTCCATTTCATGATAACTTTGGATTTGTTCTTTTTTGGCGAATTGCTAGTTTAAATCGATTGGAATCGAGCCAAAGAAAAGTAATTTTTCATTTCATGATAACTTCGGGTTTGTTTATTTTTGGCTAATTACTCATATAATTTGATTGGAATCGAACTAATGAAATGGGGTTTTTAATTTCACGACAACTTCGGGTTTGTTCATTTTTGGTGAACTGCTAATCAAAATCGATTGGAATCAAACCAATGAAAAGTGCGTTTTGATTTCATGATAACTTCGGGTTTGTTCGTTTTTGGCGAATTACTATTCTAATTCGATTGGAATCGAGCCAACGAAAAGTGGTGCTTCATTTCATGATAGCTTCAGGTATGTTCATTTTTGGCGAATTGCTAGTCTAAATCGATT
The DNA here is from genome assembly GCF_002742605.1 of Olea europaea var. sylvestris. Taxonomy (NCBI): domain Eukaryota; kingdom Viridiplantae; phylum Streptophyta; class Magnoliopsida; order Lamiales; family Oleaceae; genus Olea; species Olea europaea. The sequence continues at coordinate 443,826 of NW_019232889.1, read as the reverse complement.
GGAATCGAGCCAATGAAATGTGGCTTTTGATTTCATGATAACTTTAGGTTTGTTCATTTTTGGCGAATTGCTAGTCTAATTCAATTGGAATCGGGCCAAAGAAATGTGGTTTTTCATTTCATGATAACTTTGTATTTTTCCATTTTTGGCGAATTGCCAATCTAATTCCATGGGAATCGAGCAAATGAAAAGTGGTTTTTTATTTCATGATAACTTCAAGTTGTTCTTTCTTGGCGAATTGCTTGTCCAATTCGATTGGAATCGAGCCAATGAAATGTGGCTTTTGATTTCATGATAACTTCAGGTTTGTTCATTTTTTGTGAATTGCTAGTCTAATTAGATTGGAATCGAGCCAAAGAAAAGCGGTTTTTCATTTCATGATAACTTCGGGTTTGTTAGTTTTTGGCGAATTGTTCGTATAATTTAAATTGGAATCAAACTAATGAAATGTAGTTTTTGATTTCACGACAACTTCGGGTTTGTTCATTTTTGGTCAATTGCTAGTCTAAATCGATTGGTATCGAACTAATAAAAGGTGGCTTTTGATTTCATGATAACGTCGATTTTGTTTGTTTTTGGCAAATTGCTAGTCTAATTCGTTTAGAATCGAGCCAATGAAAAATGGTGTTTCATTTCATGATAACTTCGGGTTTGTTCATTTTTGATGAATTGCTAGTCTAATTCGATTGGAATCGAGCCAATGAAAAGTGATTTTTCATTTCATGATAGCTTCGGGTATGTTCATTTTTAGCAAATCGCTAGTCTAAATCGATTGGAATTGAGGCAATGAAAAGTGTCTTTTAATTTCATGATAACTTCGGGTTTGTTCATTTTGGCAATTCGGTAGTCTAATTCGATTGGAATCGAGCCAATGAAAAGTGGTTTTTCATTTCATGAAAACTTCGAGTTTGTTCATTTTTGGCGAATTGCTAATCTAATTCCATGGGAATCGAGCTAATGAAAAGTGGTTTTTGATTTCATGATAACTTCGGGTTTGTTCATTTTTTGCGAATTGCTAGTCCAATTCGATTGGAATCGAGCCAATGAAAAGTGGTTTTTCATTTCATGATAAGTTCGGGTTTGTTCATCTTTGGCGAATTGCTAGTCTAAATACATTGGAATCGAGCCAACAAAAAGGGGCTCTTGATTTCGAGATAACTTCGGGTTTGTTCATTTTTGGGAATTGCTAGTCTAATTCGATTAGAATCGAGCAAATAAAAATTGGTTTTTCATTTTATGATAACTCGGGTTTGTTCGTTTTTGGCGAGTTGCTGTTCTAATTCGATTGGAATCAAGCCAATGAAAAGTGGTGCTTCATTTCATGATAACTTCGGGTTTGTTCATTTTTGACGAATTGCTAGTCTAATTCGATTGGAATCGAGGCAATAAAAAGTGATTTTTCATTTCATGATAGCTTCGGGTATGTTCATTTTTAGCGAATTCCTAGTCTAAATCGATTGGAATCGAGGCAATGAAAAGTGTCTTTTGATTTCATGATAATTTCGGGTTTGTTCATTTTGGCAATTCGCTAGTCTAATTCAATTGGAATCGAGCCAATGAAATGGGGTTTTTCATTTCACGGTAACTTCGAGTTAGTTCATTTTTGGCTAATTGCTAATCTAATTCGATTGGAATCGAGCTAATGAAAAGTGATTTTTGATTTCATGATAACTTCGAGTTTGTTCATTTTTTGGGAATGTTTAGTCCAATTCGATTGGAATCGAGCCAATGAAAAGTGGTTTTTCATTTCATGATAACTTTGGGTTTGTTAATTTTGGCGAATTGCTAGTCTAAATAGATTGAAATCGAGCCAATGAAAAGGGACTTTTGATTTCAAAATAACTTTGGGTTTGTTCGTTTTTGGCGAATTACTAGTCTAATTCGATTGGAAACGAGCAAATAAAAAATGGTTTTTCATTTTATGATAACTTAAGGTTTGTTCATTTTTGGCGAATTGCTAGTCTAAATCGATTGGAATCTAGCCAATGAAAAGTGGCTTTTGATTTCATGCTAACTTCGGGTTTGTTCGTTTTTTGCGAATTGCTAGTCTAATTCGATTGGAATCGAGCCAATGAAAAGTAGTTTTTCATTTCATGATAACTTCAAGTTTGTTCATTTTTGGCGAATTGCTAGTTTCAATCGATTGGAATCGAGCAAATGAAAAGTGGTTTTTCGTTTCGTGATAACTTCGTGTTGTTCATTTTTGGCGAATTGCTAGCCCAATGCGACTGGAATCGCGCCAATGAAATGTGGCTTTTGATTTCATGATAACTTCGGTTTTGTTCATTTTTGGCGAATCGCTAGTCTAATTCGATTGGAATCAAGCCAAAGGAAAGTGATTTTTCATTTCATGATAACTTCAGGTTTGTTCGTTTTTGGCGAATTGCTAGTGTAAATCGATTCGAATCGAGCCAAAGAATTGTTGTTTTTCTTTTCATGATAACTTCGGGTTTTTTCATTTTTGGATAATTGCTAGTGTAAATCGATTGGTATCGAGCCAATGAAATGTGGCTTTTGATTTCATGATAACTTTGATTTTGTTCGTTTTTGGTGAATTGCTAGTCTAATTCGATTGGAATCGAGCCAAAGAAAAGTGGTTTTTCATTTCATGATAACTTCGGGTTTGTTCGTTTTTAACGAATTGCTAGTACAATTCGATTGGAAGCGTGCAAGTGAAAAGTGGCTTGTGATTTCATGATAACTTCGGATTATTCATTTTTGGCTAATTGCTATATAATTCGATTGGAATCGAGCCAATAAAAAGTGGCTTTCCATTTCACGATAACTTCGGGTTTGTTTGTTTTTGGTGAATTTCTAGTCTAATTCGATTGGAATCGAGCCAAAAAAAAGTGGTTTTTCATTTCATGATAACTTCGTGTTTTGTTCATTTCTAGCGAATTGCTAGTCTAAATCGATTGGAATCGAGCTAATGAAAAGATGATTTTGATTTCATGATAACTTCGGGTTTGTTCATTGTTGGCGAATTGTTAGTCTAATTCGATTGGGATCGAGCCAATGAAAAGTGACTTTTTATTTCATGATACCTTCGGGTTTGTTCGTTTTGGCGAGTTGGTAGTCTAAGTCAATTGGAATCGAGCCAATGAAAAGTTATTTTTCATTCCATGATATCTTCGGGTTTGTTCGTTTTAGCGAATTGCTAGTCTAATTGGATTGGAATTAAGCCAATGAAATGTGGTTTTAGATTTCATGTTAACTTTGGGTTTGTTCGTTTTTGGTGAATTGCTAGTCTAATTCGATTGGAATCGAGCTAATGAAAAGTTGTTTTTGATTTCAAGGTAACTTCGGGTTTTTCATTTTTGCCAATTGCTAGTCTAATTCGATTGGAATCGAGCCAAAGAAAAGTGGTTTTTCATTTCATGATAACGTCGGGTTTGTTCATTTTTGGCGGATTGCTAGTCTAAATCGATTGGAATCGAGCCAATAAAAAGTGGTTCTTCATTTCATGATAACTTCGGGTTTGTTTGTTTTGGGCGAATTGCTAGTCCAAATCGATTGGAATCGAGAAAATTAAAAGTGGCTTTTGATTTCATGATAACTTCGATTTGTTTATTTTTGGCGAAATGCGATCTAATTCGATTGGAATCGAGCTAATGAAAAGTGGCTTTTGATTTCATGATAACTTCGGGTTTGTTCGTTTTTTGCGAATTACTAGTCTAAATTGATTGGAATCTTGCAAGTGAAAAGTGGCTTGTGATTTCATGATAACATCGGTTTATTCATCTTTGGCGAATTGCTATCTAATTCGATTGGAATCGAGCCAATTAAAAGTGGCTTTCGATTTCATGATAACTTCGGGTTTGTTCGTTTTTGGTGAATTATTTGTCTAATTCGATTCGAATCGAGCCAAAGAAAAGTGGTTTTTCATTTCACGATAACTTCGTGTTTGTTCGTTTTTGGCGAATTGCTAGTCTAAATCGATTGGAATCGAGCTAATGAAAAGATGATTTTGATTTCACGATAACTTCGGGTTTGTTCGTTTTTGGCGAATTGCTAGCCTAATTCGATTGGAATCGAGCCAATGAAAAGAGGTTTTTCATTTCATGATAACTTCGGGTTTGTTCATTTTTGGCGAATTGTATGTCTAATTCGATTGGAATCGAACCAAAGAAAAGTGATTTTTCATTTCATGATAACTTTGGTTTTGTTCGTTTTTGGCGAATTGCTAGTCTAATTCGATTAGAATCCATCCAATGAAAAGTGACTTTTTATTTCATGATACCTGGGGTTTATTCGGTTTGGCGAATTGCTAGTCTAAATCGATTGGAATTGAGCCAATGAAAAGTGGTTCTTCATTTCATGATAACTTTGGTTTGTTTGTTTTTAGTGAATTGCTAGTCTAAATCGATTGGAATCGAGCAAGTGAAAAGTGCCTTTTGATTTCATGATAACTTCGATTTGTTCGTTTTTGGCGAATTGCGATCTAATTCGATTGGAATCGAGCTAATGAAAAGTGGCTTTCGATTTCATGATAACTTTCGGTTTGTTCCTTTTTGGCAAATTGCTAGTCTAAATTGATTGGAATCGTGCAAGTGAAAAGTGGCTTGTGATTTCATGATAACTTCGGTTTATTCATTGTTAGCGAATTGCTATCTAGTTCGATTGGAATCGAGCTAATTAAAAGTGGCTTTCGATTTCATGATAACTTCGGGTTTGTTCATTTTGGGTGAATTGCTAGTCTAATTCGATTGGAATCGAGCTAAAGAAAAGTGGTTTTTCATTTCATGATAACTTCGGGTTTGTTCGTTTTTAGCGAATTGCTAGTACAATTCGATTGGAAGCGTGCAAGTGAAAAGTGGCTTGTGATTTCATGATAACTTCGGATTATTCATTTTTGGCTAATTGCTATATAATTCGATTGGAATCGAGCCAATAAAAAGTGGCTTTCCATTTCACGATAACTTCGGGTTTGTTTGTTTTTGGTGAATTTCTAGTCTAATTCGATTGGAATCGAGCCAAAAAAAAGTGGTTTTTCATTTCATGATAACTTCGTGTTTTGTTCATTTCTAGCGAATTGCTAGTCTAAATCGATTGGAATCGAGCTAATGAAAAGATGATTTTGATTTCATGATAACTTCGGGTTTGTTCATTGTTGGCGAGTTGGTAGTCTAAGTCAATTGGAATCGAGCCAATGAAAAGTTATTTTTCATTCCATGATATCTTCGGGTTTGTTCGTTTTAGCGAATTGCTAGTCTAATTGGATTGGAATTAAGCCAATGAAATGTGGTTTTAGATTTCATGATAACTTTGGTTTTGTTCATTTTTGGAAAATTGTTAGTCTAATTCGATTGGGATCGAGCCAATGAAAAGTGACTTTTTATTTCATGATACCTTCGGGTTTGTTCGTTTTAGCGAATTGCTAGTCTAATTGGATTGGAATTAAGCCAATGAAATGTGGTTTTAGATTTCATGATAACTTTGGGTTTGTTCGTTTTTGGTGAATTGCTAGTCTAATTCGATTGGAATCGAGCTAATGAAAAGTTGTTTTTGATTTCAAGGTAACTTCGGGCTTTTCATTTTTGCGAATTGCTAGTCTAATTCGATTGGAATCGAGCCAAAGAAAAGTGGTTTTTCATTTCATGATAACGTCGGGTTTGTTCATTTTTGGCGGATTGCTAGTCTAAATCGATTGGAATCGAGCCAATAAAAAGTGGTTCTTCATTTCATGATAACTTCGGGTTTGTTTGTTTTGGGCGAATTGCTAGTCCAAATCGATTGGAATCGAGAAAATTAAAAGTGGCTTTTGATTTCATGATAACTTCGATTTGTTTATTTTTGGCGAAATGCAATCTAATTCGATTGGAATCGAGCCAATGAAAAGTGGCTTTTGATTTCATGATAACTTCGGGTTTGTTCGTTTTTTGCGAATTACTAGTCTAAATTGATTGGAATCTTGCAAGTGAAAAGTGGCTTGTGATTTCATGATAACATCGGTTTATTCATCTTTGGCGAATTGCTATCTAATTCGATTGGAATCGAGCCAATTAAAAGTGGCTTTCGATTTCATGATAACTTCGGGTTTGTTCATTTTTGGTGAATTATTTGTCTAATTCGATTCGAATCGAGCCAAAGAAAAGTGGTTTTTCATTTCACGATAACTTCGTGTTTGTTCGTTTTTGGCGAATTGCAAGTCTAAATCAATTGGAATCGAGCTAATGAAAAGATGATTTTGATTTCACGATAACTTCGGGTTTGTTCGTTTTTGGCGAATTGCTAGCCTAATTCGATTGGAATCGAGCCAATGAAAAGAGGTTTTTCATTTCATGATAACTTCGGGTTTGTTCATTTTTGGCGAATTGTATGTCTAATTCGATTGGAATCGAACCAAAGAAAAGTGATTTTTCATTTCATGATAACTTTGGTTTTGTTCGTTTTTGGCGAATTGCTAGTCTAATTCGATTAGAATCCATCCAATGAAAAGTGACTTTTTATTTCATGATACCTGGGGTTTATTCGGTTTGGCGAATTGCTAATCTAGATCGATTGGAATTGAGCCAATGAAAAGTGGTTCTTCATTTCATGATAACTTTAGTTTGTTTGTTTTTAGTGAATTGCTAGTCTAAATCGACTGGAATCGAGCAAGTGAAAAGTGCCTTTTGATTTCATGATAACTTCGATTTGTTCGTTTTTGGCGAATTGCGATCTAATTAGATTGGAATCGAGCTAATGAAAAGTGGCTTTCGATTTCATGATAACTTTCGGTTTGTTCGTTTTTGGCAAATTGCTAGTCTAAATTGATTGGAATCGTGCAAGTGAAAAGTGGCTTGTGATTTCATGATAACTTCGGTTTATTCATTGTTAGCGAATTGCTATCTAGTTCGATTGGAATCGAGCTAATGAAAAGTGGCTTTCGATTTCGTGATAACTTTGGGTTTGTTCATTTTGGGTGAATTGCTAGTCTAATTCGATTGGAATCGAGCCAAAGAAAAGTGGTTTTTCATTTCATGATAACTTCGTGTTTGTTCATTTTTGGTGAATTACTAGTCTAAATCGATTGGAATTGAGGAAATGAAAAGATGATTTTGATTTCATGATAACTTCGGGTTTGTTCATTTTTGGCGAATTGCTGGTCTAATTCGATTGGAGTCGAGGCAATGAAAAGAGGTGTTTCATTTCATGATAACTTCGGGTTTGTTCATTTTTGGCGAATTGCATGTCTAATTCGATTGGAATCGAGCCAAAGAAAAGTGGTTTTTCATTTCATGATAACTTTGGTTTTGTTTATTTTTGGCGAATTGCTAGTCCAATTCGATTGGAATCAATCCAATGAAAAGTGACTTTTTATTTCATGATATCTGGGGTTTATTTGCTTTGGCGAATTGCTAGTCTAAATCGATTGGAATTGAGCCAATGAAAAGTGGTTCTTCATTTCATGATAACTTTGGTTTGTTCGTTTTTAGTGAATTGCTAGTCTAAATCGATTGGAATCGAGCAAGTGAAAAGTGCATTTTGATTTCATGATAACTTCGGTTTGTTCATTTTTGACAAATTGCGATCTAATTCGATTGGAATCGAGCTAATGAAAAGTGGCTTTTGATTTCATTATAACTTCCAGTTTGTTCGTTTTTGGCGAATTGCTAGTCTAAATCGATCAGAATCGTGCAAGTGAAAAGTGGCTTGTGATTTCATGATAACTTCGGTTTATTCATTGTTAGCGAATTGCTATCTAGTTCGATTGGAATCGAGCTAATGAAAAGTGGCTTTCGATTTCATGATAACTTCGGGTTTGTTCATTTTAGGTGAATTGCTAGTCTAATTCGATTGGAATCGAGGGAATGAAAAGAGGTGTTTCATTTCATGATAACTTCGTGTTTGTTCATTTTTGGCAAATTGAATGTCTAATTTGATTGGAATCAAGCCAAAGAAAAGTGGTTTTTCATTTCATGATAACTTTGGTTTTGTTCATTTTTGGCGAATTGTTAGTCCAATTCAATTGGAATCGAGCCAATGAAAAGTTGCTTTTGATTTCATGATATTTCGGGTTTGTTCGTTCTTGGCGATTTGCTAGTCTAAATCGATTGGAATTAAGCTAATGAAAAGTTACTTTTGTTTCATGATAACTTCGGATTTGTTCATTTTTGGCGAATTGCATATTTAATTCGATTGGAATTGAAACAAAGAAGAGTGGTTTTTCATTTCATGATAACTTCGGGTTTGTTCATTTTTGGCGAATTGCTGTCTAAATAGATTGGAATCGAGCTAATAAAAATTTGGTTTTGATTTCATGATAACTTTGGGTTTGTTCGTTTTTGGCGAATTGCCATCTAATTCGATTGTAATCGAGCCAAAGAAAAGAGGTCATGATAACTTTGGGTTTGTTCTTTTTGGCGAATTGCTAGTCCATTTCGATTGGAATCGAGCCAATGAAAAGTGGCTTTTGATTTCATGATAACTTCAGGTTTGTTCATTTTTGGCGAATTGCTAGTCTAATTCGATTGGAATCGAGGCAAAGAAAAGTGGATTTTCATTTCATGATAACTTCTGGTTTGTTCGTTTTTGGCGAATTGCTGGTGCAAATAGATTGAAATTGAGCCAATGAAAAGTGGCATTTGATTTCATGATAACTTTGAGTTTGTTCATTTTTGGCAAATTGCTATCTAACTCGATTGGAATTGAGCAAAGGAAAAGTGGGTTTTCATTTCATGTTAACTTCGGGTTTGTTATGTTTTGCTGAATTGCTAGTGAAATTCATTTGGAATCGAGCTAAAGAAAAGTGGTTTTTCATTTCATGATAACTTCGAGTTTGTTCGTTTTTGGCGAGTTGCTCGTCTAATCGATTGGAATCGAGCAAATGAAAAGTGACTTTTTATTTCATGATACCTTCGGGTTTGTTCGTTTTGGCGAATTGGTAGTCTAATTGGATTGGAATCGAGCCAATGAAAAGGGGTTTTTCATTTCATGATAACTTCGGGTTTGTTCGTTTTGGCGAATTGGTAGTCTAATTCGATTGGAATCGAGCCAATGAAAAGTGGTTTTTGATTTCATGATACCTTCGGGTTTGTTCGTTTTGGCGAATTGGTAGTCTAATTGGATTGGAATCGAGCCAATGAAAAGGGGTTTTTCATTTCATGATAACTTCGGGTTTTTTCATTTTGGCAAATTGATAGTCCAATTGGATTGGAATTGAGCCAAAGAAAAGTGGTTTTTGATTTCATGTTAACTTCGGGTTTGTTCATTTTTGGCGAATTGCTAGTCTAATTTGATTGGAATCAAGCTAATGAAAAGTTGTTTTTGATTTCAGGATAACTTCGGGTTTGTTCGTTTTTGGCGAATTGCTAGTCTAATTAGATTGGAATCGAGCAAAAGAAAATTGGTTTTTCATTTCGTGATAACTTCATGTTTGTTCGTTTTTGGCGAGTTGTTAGTCTAATCGATTGGAATCGAGCCAATGAAAGTGATTTTTTATTTCATGATATCTTCGGGTTTGTTTGTTTTGGCTAATTGGTAGTCTAATTCGATTGGAATCGAGCTAATGAAAAATTGTTTTTCATTTCATGATAACTTCGGCTTTGTTCATTTTTGGCGAGTTGCTCGTCTAATCGATTGGAATCGAGCCAATGAAAAGTGGTTCTTCATTTCATGATAACTTCGGGTTTGTTCGTTTTTGGCGAGTTGCTAGTCTAATCGATTGGAATCAAGCCAATGAAAAGTGACTTTTTATTTCATGATATCTTCGGGTTTGTTCGTTTTGGCGAATTGGTATTCTAATTCGATTGGAATCGAGCTAATGAATAGTGGTTTTTCATGCCATGATAACTTCTGGTTTGTTCGTTTTGGCGAATTGCTAGTCTAATTGGATTGGAATTGAGCCAATGAAAAGTGGTTTTTTAATTTCATGATAACTTTGAGTTTGTTCATTTTTGGCGAATTGCTGGTCTAATTCGATTGGAATCGAGCTAATGAAAAGTGGTTTTTGATTTCAGGATAACTTCGGGTTTGTTCATTTTTGGCGAATTGCTAGTCTAATTCGATTGGAATTGAGCAAAAGAAAAGTGGCTTTTGATTTCATGATAACTTCGGGTTTGTTCATTTTTAGTGAATTGCTAGTCCAATTCGATTGGAATCGAGGCAATGAAAAGTGGCTTTTGATTTCATGACAACTTTGGGTTTGTTCATTTTTGGTGAATAGCTAGTCTAAATCGATTGGAATCGAGCCAATGAAAAGTGGCTTTTGATTTCGTGATAACTTCAGGTTTGTTCATTTGTGGCGAATTGCATGGCTAATTCAATTGGAATCGAGGCAAAGAAAAGTGGTTTTTCGTTTCATGATAACTTCGGGTTTGTTCATTTTTGACGAATGGCTAGTCTAAATCGATTGGAATCGAGCTAATGAAAAGTTGATTTTTGATTACATGATAACTTCGGGTTTGTTCATTTTTAGCGAATTGCAATCTAAATTGATTTGAATCGAGCCAAAGAAAAGTGGTTTTTCATTTCATGATAACTTTGGATTTGTTTGTTTTTGGCGAATTTGTAGTCTAGTTCGATTGAAATCGAGCCAATGAAAAGTGACTTTTTATTTCATGATATCTTCCGGTTTGTTCGTTTTGGTGAATTAGTAGTCTAATTTGATTGGAATCGAGCAAATGAAAAGTGGTTTTTCATTCCATGATAACTTCGGGTTTGTTCGTTTTGGCAAATTGCTAGTCTAATTGGATTGGAATTGAGCCAATGAAAATTGGTTTTTGATTTCATGTTAATTTCGGGTTTGTTTGTTTTTGGCGAATTGCTAGTCTAATTCGATTGGAATCGATCTAATGAAAAGTGGTTTTTGATTTCAAGATAACTTCGGGTTTGTTCATTTTTGCGAATTGCTAGTCTAATTCAATTGGAATCGAGCAAAAGAAAAGTGGTTTTTCATTTCATGATAACTTCGGGTTTGTTCGTTTTTGGCGAATTGCTAGTCTAAATCGATTGGAATCGAGCAATTGAAAAGTGGCTTTTGATTTCATGATAACTTCGGTTTGATCATTTTGGCGAATTTCTTCTCTAAATCGATTGGAATCGAGCACCTGAAAATTGGCTTTTGATGTCATGATAACTTCGGTTTGTTCATTTTTTGGCGAATTACGATCTACTTCGATTGGAATCGAGCCAATGAAAAGTCACTTTTGATTTCATGATAACTTTGGGTTTGTTCGCTTTTGGCGAATTGCTAGTATAAATCGATCGGAATCGTGCAAGTGAAAAGTGGCTTGTGATTTCATGACAACTTCGGTTTATTCATTTTTGGCGAATTGCTATCTAATTCGATTGGAATCGAGACAATAAAAAGTGGCTTTCCATTTCACGATAACTTTGGGTTTGTTCATTTTTGGTGGATTGGTAGTCTAATTCGATTGGAATCGAGCCAAAGAAAAGTGATTTTTAATTTCATGATAACTTCGTGTTTGTTCATTTTTGGCGAATTGCTAGTCTAAATCGATTGGAATCGAGCTAATGAAATGATGATTTTGATTTCATGACAACTTCGAATTTGTTCATTTTTGGCGAATTGGTAGTCTAATTCGAATGGAATCGAGCCAATGAAAAGTGACTTTTTATTTCGTGATATCTTCAGGTTTGTTCGTTTTGGCAAATTGGCAGTCTAATTCTATTGGAATCGAGCCAACGAAAAGTTGTTTTTCATTCCATGATAACTTTGGGTTTGTTTGTTTTGGCAAATTGCTAGTCAAATTGGATTGGAATTGAGCCAATGAAAAGTAGTTTTTGATTTCATGTTAACTTCGGGTTTGTTCATTATTGGCGAATTGCTATCTAAATCGATTGGAATCGAGGCGAAGAAAATTAGTTTTTCATTTCACTATAACTTCGGGTTTGTTCGATTTTGGCGAATCGCTAGTCTAAATCGATTGGAATAGAGCTAATGAAAAGTTGATTTTGATTACATGATAACTTCGGGTTTGCTCATTTTTGGCGAATTACTAGTCTAATTCGATTGGAATCGAGCCAAAGAAAAGTGGTTTTTCATTTCATGATAACTTTGGGTTTGTTCGTTTTTAGCGAATTGCTAGTCTAAATCGATTGGAATCGAGCCATTGAAAAGTGGTTCTTCATTTCATGATAACTTCGAATTTGTTTGTTTTGGGCGAATTGCTAGTCTAAATCAATTGCAATCGAGAAAATGAAAAGTGGCTTTTAATTTCATGATAACTTCGATTTGTTCGTTTTTGGTGAATTGCTAGTCTAATTCGATTGGAATCGAGCCAATGAAAAGAGGTTTTTCAGTTCATGATAACTTTGGGTTTGTTCATTTTTGGCGAATTGCATGTCTAATTCGATTGGAATCGAGCCAAAGAAAAGTGGTTTTTTATTTCATGATAACTTTGGTTTTGTTCATTTTTGGCGAATTACTTGTCCAATTTGTTTGGAATCGATCCAATGAAAAGTTACTTTTTATTTCCTGATATCTGGGGTTTATTCGTTTTGGCGAATTGGTAGTCTAATTCGATATGAATCGAGCCAATGAAAAGTGATTTTTCATTCCATGATAACTTCGGGTTTGTTCATTTTGGCAAATTGCTAGTCTAATTGGATTGGAATTGAGCCAATGAAAAGTTGCTTTTGATTTCATGTTAACTTTGAGTTCCTTCGTTTTTGGTAAATTGCTAGTCCAATTCGATTGGAATCGAGCCAATGAAAAGTGACTTTTTATTTCATGATATCTTCGGGTTTGTTCGTTTTAGCGAATTGGTAGTCTAATTCAATTGGAATCGAGCCAATGAAAAGTTGTTTTTCATTCCATGTTAACTTCGGGTTTGTTCATTTTGGCAAATTGCTAGTCTAATTGGATTGGAATTGAGCCAATGAAAAGGGGTTTTTGATTTCATGTTAACTTCGGGTTTGTTCATTTTTGGCGAATTGCTAGTCCAATTCGATTGGAATCGAGCCAATGAAAAGTGGCTTTTGATTTCATGATAACTTCGGGTTTGTTCGTTTTTGGCGAATTGCTAGTCTAAATCGATTGGAATCGAGCCAATGAAAAGTGGCTTTTGGTTTGGTGATAATTTCGGGTTTGTTCATTTGTGGTGAATTGCATGTCTAATTCGATTGGAATCGAGGCGAAGAAAAGTGGTTTTTCATTTCACTATAACTTCGGGTTTGTTCGATTTTGGCGAATCGCTAGTCTAAATCGATTGGAATAGAGCTAATGAAAAGTTGATTTTGATTACCTGATAAATTCGGGTTTGTTCATTTTTGACGAATTGCTAGGACAATTCGATTGGAATCGTGCAAGTGAAAAGTGGCTTGTGATTTCAGGATAACTTCAGTTTATTCATTTTTGGGTAATTGCTATCTAATTCGATTGGAATCGAGCCAATAAAAAGTGGCTTTCCATTTCATGATAACTTCGGGTTTGTTTGTTTTTGGTGAATTTCTAGTCTAATTCGATTGGAATCGAGCCAAAGAAAAGTGATTTTTAATTTCATGATAGCTTCGTGTTTGTTCATTTTTGGCGAATTGCTAGTCTAAATCGATTGGAATCGAGCTAATGAAATGATGATTTTGATTTCATGACAACTTCGGATTTGTTCTTTTTTGGCGAATTGGTAGTCTAATTCGAATGGAATCGAGCCAATGAAAAGTGACTTTTTATTTCGTGATATCTTCGCGTTTGTTCGTTTTTGCGAATTGGCAATCTAATTCTATTGGAATCGAGCAAACGAAAAGTTATTTTTCATTCCATGATAACTTCGGGTTTGTTCGTTTTGGCAAATTGCTAGTCAAATTGGATTGGAATTGAGCCAATGAAAAGTGGTTTTTGATTTCATGTTAACTTCGGGTTTGTTCGTTTTTGGCGAATTGCTAGTCTAATTCGATTGGAATCGAGCCAAAGAAAAGTGGTTTTTCATTTCATGATAACTTTGGGTTTGTTCGTTTTTAGCGAATTGCTAGTCTAAATCGATTGGAATCGAGCCAACGAAAAGTGGTTCTTCATTTCATGATAACTTCGGATTTGTTTGTTTTGGGCGAATTGCTAGTCTAAATCGATTGGAATCGAGAAAATGAAAAGTGGCTTTTAATTTCATGATAACTTCGATTTGTTCATTTTTGGCGAAATGCGATCTAATTCGATTGGAATCAAGCCAATGAAAAGTGGCTTTTGATTTCATGATAACTTCGGGTTTGTTCGTTTTTGGCGAATTTCTAGTCTAAATCGATTAGAATCTTGCAAGTGAAAAGTGGCTCGTGATTTCATGATAACATCGGTTTATTCATTTTTGGCGAATTGCTATCTAATTCGATTTGAATCGAGCCAATGAAAAGTGGCTTTCGATTTCATGATAACTTCGGGTTTGTTCATTTTTCGTGAATTACTTGTCTAATTCGATTGGAATCGAGCCAAAGAAAAGTGGTTTGTCATTTCACGATAACTTCGTGTTTTTTCGTTTTTGGCGAATTGCTAGTCTAAATCAATTGGAATCGAGCTAATGAAAAGATTATTTTGATTTTACGATAGCTTTGGGTTTGTTCATTTTTGGTGAATTGCTAGTCTAATTCGATTGGAATCGAGCCAATGAAAAGAGGTTTTTCATTTCATGATAACTTCGGGTTTGTTCATTTTTGGCGAATTGCATGTCTAATTCGATTGGAATCGAGCCAAAGAAAAGTAGTTTTTTATTTCATGATAACTTTGGTTTTGTTCATTTTTGGCGAATTGCTAGTCCAATTTGTTTGGAATCGATCCAATGAAAAGTGACTTTTTATTTCCTGATATCTGGGGTTTATTCGTTTTGGCGAATTGGTAGTCTAATTCGATTGGAATCGAGCCAATGAAAAGTGGTTTTTCATTCCATGATAACTTCGGGTTTGTTCATTTTGGCAAATCGCTAGTCTAATCGGATTGGAATTGAGCCAATGAAAAGTTGTTTTTGATTTCATGTTAACTTCCAGTTTCTTCGTTTTTGGCGAATTGCTAGTCTAATTCGATTGGAACCGAGCTAATGAAAAGTTGTTTTTGTTTTCAGGGTAACTTCAAGTTTGTTCATTTTTCTGAATTGCTAGTCTAATTCGAGTGGAATCGAGCCAAATTAAAGTGGTTTTTCGTTTCATGATAACTTCGGGTTTGTTCATTTTTGGCAAATTGCTAGTCTAAATCGATTGGAATCGAGCCAGTGAAAAGTGGTTCGTCATTTCATGATAACTTTGGTTTGTTCGTTTTTGGCGAATTGCTAGTTTAAATCGATTGAAATCGAGCAAGTGAAAAGTGCCTTTTGATTTCATGATAATTTCGATTTGTTTGTTTTTGGCGAATTGCGATCTAATTCGATTGGAATCGAGCCAATGAAAAGTGGCTTTTGATTTCATGGTAACTTCGGGTTTTTCATTTCTGGCGAATTGCTTGTCTAAATCGATTGGAATCGTGCAAGTGAAAAGTGGCCTGTGATTTCATGATAACTTTGAGTTTATTAATTTTTAACGAATTGCTATCTAATTCGATTGGAATCGAGACAAAGAAAAGTGGTTTTTCATTTCATGATAACTTCAGGTTTGTTCATTTTTGGTGAATTGCTAGTGCAAATAGATTGAAATCGAGCCAATGAAAAGTGGCTTTTGATTTCAGGATTACTTGGAGTTTGTTCATTTTTGGCGAATTGCTATCTAATTCGATTGGAATCGAGCCAAAGAAAAGTGGGTTTTCATTTCATTTAACTTCGGGTTTATTCGATTTTGGTGAATTACTAGTCTAATTTGTTTGGAATCGAGCTAAAGAAAAGTGGTTTTTCATTTCTTGATAATTCGAGTTTTTTCGTTTTTGGCGAGTTGCTAGTCTAATCGATTGGAATCGAGCCAATGAAAAGTTACTTTTTATTTCATGATATCTTCGGGTTTGTTCGTTTTGGCGGATTGGTAGTCTAATTGGATTGGAATCGAGCCAATGAAAAGGGGTTTTTTCATTTCATGATAACTTCGGTTTTTTAGTTTTGGCAAATTGCTAGTCCAATTGGATTGGAATTGAGCCAAAGAAAAGTGGTTTTTGATTTCATGTTAACATCGGGTTTGTTCATTTTTGACAAATTGCTAGTCTAATTCGATTGGAATCGAGCTAATGAAAAGCTGTTTTTGATTTCAGGATAACTTCGGGTTTGTTCATTTTTGGCGAATTACTTGTCTAATTCGATTGGAATTGAGCAAAAGAAAAGTGGTTTTTCATTTCATGATAACTTCATGTTTGTTCGTTTTTGGCGAGTTGTTAGTCTAATCGATTGGAATCGAGCCAATGAAAGTGACTTTTTATTTCATGATATCTTCGGGTTTGTTCGTTTTGGCGAATTGGTAGTCTAATTCGATTGGAATCGAGCCAATGAAAATTGGTTTTTCATTTCAGGATAACTTCAGGTTTGTTCATTTTTGGTGAGTTGCTCATCTAATCGATTGGAATCGAGCCAATGAAAAGTGGTTCTTCATTTCATGATAACTTCAGGTTCGTTCATTTTTGGCGAGTTGCTAGTCTAATCGATTGGAACCAAGCCAATGAAAAGTGACTTTTTATTTCATGATATCTTCGGGTTTGTTCGTTTTGGCGAATTGGTATTCTAATTCGATTGGAATCGAGCCAATGAATAGTGGTTTTTCATGCCATGATAACTTCGGGTCCGTTCATTTTGGCAAATTGCTAGTCTAATTGGATTGGAATTGGGCCAATGAAAAGTGGTTTTTGATTTCATGATAACTTCGGGTTTGTTCATTTTTGGCGAATTGCTGGTCTAATTCGATTGGAATCGAGCTAATGAAAATTGGTTTTTGATTTCAGGATAACTTCGGGTTTGTTCATTTTTGGCGAATCGCTAGTCGATTGGAATCAAGCCAATGAAAAGTGGCTTTCGATTTCATGATAACTTCGGGTTAGTTCATTTTTGGTTACTTGCTAGTCTAATTCGATTGGAATCAAGCAAATGAAAAGTGGTTTTTCTTTTAATGAAAACATCGGGTTTGTTTGCTTCTGGCGAGTTGCTAGTCTAATTCGATTGGAATCGAGCCAATGAAAAGTGGTTTTTCATTTAATGATTGCTTTGGGTTTGTTCATTTTTGTGGAATTGATAGTCTAAATCGATTGGAATCAAGCCAGTGAAAATTTCTTTTGATTTCATGATAACTTCAGGTTTGTTCTCTTTTGGCGACTTCCTAGTCTAATTCTATTGGAATCGACCCAATGAAATGTGGTTTTTCGTTTCACGACAACTTTGGGTTTGTTCGTTTGTAGAGAATTGCTAGTCTAATTCGATTGGAATTGAGCCAGTGGAAAGTGGTTTTTTATTTCATGATAACTTCGAGTTTGTTCATTTTTGGCGAATTGTTAATCTAATTCGATTGGAATCGAGCTAATGAAAAGTGGTTTTTCATTCCATGATAACTTTGGGTTTGTTCTTTTTTACGAATTGCTAGTCCAATTTGATTGGAATCGAGCCAATGAATGGGTTTTGGTTTCTTGATAATGTCAGGTTTGTTCATTTTTGGGAATTGCTAGTCTAATTCAATTGGAATCGGGCCAACGAAAAGTGGCTTTTCAATTCATGATAACTTCGCATTTGTTCTTTTTTGGCCAGTTGCTTGTCTAATTCGATTGGAATCGAGCCAACGAAAAGTGGCTTTTGATTTTATTATAACTTCGAGTCTATTCGTTTTAGGGGAATTGGTAGTCTAATTCGATTGGAATCGAGCCAAAGAAAAGTGGTTTCTCATTCCGTGATTACTTCGTGTTTGTTCCTTTTTTGGTGAATTGCTAGTCTAAATAGATTTGAATCGAGCCAATGAAAAGGGGCTTTTGAATTCCTGATAACTTCGGGTTTGCTCGTTTTTGGCGAATCGCTAGTCTAATTCTATTGGAATCGAGCCAATGAAAAGTGGTTTTTCATTTCATGATAACTTCGGATTTGTACATTTTTGGCGAATTGCTAGTCTAAATAGATTGGAATCGAGCCAATGAAAAGGGGCTTTTGATTTCAAGATAACTTCTGGTTTGTTTGTTTTTGGCGAATTGCTAGTCTAATTCGATTGGAATCGAGTCAAAGAAAAGTGGTTTTTCATTTCACGATAACTTCAGGTTTGTTCGTTTTTAGCGAATTGCTAACCTAAATCAGCTGGAATCGAGCCAATAAAAAGTGGCTTTTGATTTCATTTTATCTTAGGGTTTTTTCGTCTTGGCGAATTGGTAGTCTAATTTGATTGGAATCCATCTAATGAAAAGTTGTTTTAGATATCATGATAACTTCGAATTTGTTCGTTTTTAGCGAATTGCTAGTCTAATTTGATTGGAATTGAGCCAATGAAAAGTTGTTTTTGATTTCATGATAACGTCGGGTTTGTTAGTTTTTGGTGAAATTCTAGTCTAATTCGATTGTAATCGAGCCTATGAAAAGCGGTTTTCCATTTCATGATAACTTCAGGTTTGTTCATTTTTGGTAAATTGCTAGTCTAATTCGATTGGAATCGAGCCAATGAAAAGTGATTTTTCATTTTTCATGATAACTTCGGGTTTGTTGGTTTTTGGCGAATTGCTAGTCTAAATCGATTGGAATCGAACTAATGAAATGTGGCTTTTGATTTCATGATAACTTGGGGTTTGTTTGTTTTTGGCGAATTGCTTGTCTAATTCGATTGGAATCAAGCCAAAGAAAAGTGGTTTTCCATTTCATGATAACTTCGAGTTTGTTCATTTTTGGCGAATTGCTAGTGTAAATCGATTGGAATCAAGCTAATAAAAAGTTGCTTTTGGTTTCATGATAACTTCGACTTTGTTCGTTTTTGGTGAATTGCTAGTCTAATTCGATTGGAATCGAGCCAAGAAAAGTGGTTTTTCATTTCATGATAACTTCGGGTTTCTTCATTTTTGGCAAATTGGTAGTCCAATTCGATTGGAATCGAGCCAATGAAAAGTGGCTTTTCATTTCATGATAACTTCTGGTTTGTTCATTTCTGGCGAATTGCTAGTCTAAATCGATTGGAATCGAGCCAATGAAAAGTGACTTTTCATTTCATGATAACTTCGGGTTTGTTCGTTTTTAGAGAATTGCTAGTCTAAATCGATTGGAATCGACCCAATGAAAAGTAGCTTTTGATTTCATGATATCTTCGAGTTTGTTTGTTTTAGCGAATTGGTAGTCTAATTCGATTCGAATCTAGCTAATGGAAAGTGGTTTTTGATTTCATGATAACTTCGGATCTATTCATTTTTGGCGAATTGCTAGTCTAATTTGATTGGAATTGAGCCAATGAAAAGTGCTTTCTGATTTCATGATAGCTTCAAGTTTATTCATTTTTTCGAGAATTGCTAGTCTAATTCGATTAGAATCGAGCCAATGAAAAGTGATTTTTGATTTCATGATAACTTCGGGTTTTTTCCGTTTTTGGCTAATTGCTAGTCTAATTCGATTGTAATCTAGCCAAGGAAAAGCGGTTTTTCATTTCATGATAACTTCGGGTTCGTTTCTATTTGGCCACTTACTTGTCTAAATCGATTGGAATCAAGCCAATGAAAAGTGATTTTTCATTCTGATGATAACTTCGGGTTTTTTAGTTTTTAGTGAGTTACTAGTCCAAATCGATTGGAATCGAGCCATTGGAAAGTGTCTTTTGATTTCATGATAACTTCGGGTTTGTTTGTTTTTGGCGAATTGTTAGTCTGATTCGATTGGAATCAAGCCAAAGAAAAGTGGTTTTCCATTTCATGATAACTTCGGCTTTGTTCGTTTTTGGCTAATTGCTAGTGTAAATTGATTGGGATCGAGCTAGTAAAAAAGTTGATTTTCATTTCATGACAACTTCGGGTTTGTTCGTTTTTGGTGAATTGGTAGTCCAATTCGATTAGAATCAAGTAAATGAAAAGTAGCTTTTGATTTCATGATAACTTCAGGTTTGTTCATTTTTGGCGAAATTCTAGTCTAATTCGATGGAATCGAGCCATTGAAAAGTGTCTTTTGATTTCATGATATCGTCGAGTTCGTTCATTTTGGCGAATTGGTAGTCTAATTCGATTCGAATCCAGCTATTGAAAAGTGGTTTTTGATTTCATGATATCGTCGAGTTCGTTCATTTTGGCGAATTGGTAGTCTAATTCGATTCGAATCCAGCTATTGAAAAGTGGTTTTTGATTTCATGATAACTTCGGATATGTTCGTTTTTGGCTAATTGCTAGTCTAATTTGATTGGAATTGAGCCAATGAAAAGTGATTTTTGATTTCATGATAACTTCGGGTTTGTTCATTTTTTCGCGAATTGCTAGTCTAATTCGTTTAGAACCTAGCTAATGAAAAGTGGTTTTTGATTTCATGATAACTTTAAGTTTGTTCGTTTTTGGTGAATTGCTAATCTATTTTGATTGGAATCGAGCCAATAAAATGTGTTTTTTTTTCATTTTGATGATAACTTCGGGTTTGTTAGTTTTTTACTGAATTGCTAGTCTAAATCGATTGGAATCAAGCCAATGAAAAGTGGCTTTTGATTTCATGATAACTTCGGGTTTGTTTATTTTTGGCGAATTGCTAGTGTAAATCTATTGGAATCGAGCCAAAGAAAAGTGGCTTTTGATTTCATGATAACTTAGGGTTTGTTCGTTTTTGGCGAATTGCTAATCTAATTCGATTAGAATCGAGCCAAAGAAAAGTGGTTTTTCATTTGATGATAACTTCGGGTTTATTCATTTTTGGCAAATTGCTAGTCTAAATAGATTGGAATCGCGCCAATGAAAAGTGGCTTTTGATTTCATGATAACTTCGGGCTTGTTCATTTTTGCCGAATCGCTAGTCTAATTCGATTGGAATCGAGCAAAAAAAATGGTTTTTCATTTCATGACAACTTCGGGTTTGTTCGTTTTTGGCGAAGTGGTAGTCCAATTCGATTAGAATCAAGTAAATGAAAAGTAGTTTTTGATTTCATGATAACTTCGGGTTTGTTCATTTTTGGGGAATTGCTAGTCTAATTCGATTGGAATCGAGCCAATGAAAAGTGGCTTTTGATTTCATGATATCGTCGAGTTCGTTCATTTTGGCGAATTGGTAGTCTAATTCGATTCGAATCCAGCTATTGAAAAGTGGTTTTTGATTTCATGATAACTTCGGATCTGTTCGTTTTTGGAGAATTGATAGTCTAATTTAATTGGAATTGAGCCAATGAAAAGTGGTTTTTGATTTCATGATAACTTCGGATTTGTTCATATTTTTTCGAATTGCTAGTCTAATTCGATTAGAACCGAGCTAATGAAAAGTGGTTTTTGATTTCATGATAACTTCGGGTTTGTTCGTTTTTGGTGAATTGCTAATCTATTTCGATTGGAATCGAGCCAATAAAATGTGTTTTTTTTTTCATTTTGATGATAACTTCGGGTTTGTTCTTTTTTGCTAAATTGCTAGTCTAAATCGATTGGAATCAAGCCAATGAAAAGTGGCTTTTGATTTCATGATAACTTCGGGTTTGTTTATTTTTGGAAAATTGCTAGTGTAAATCGGTTGGGATCGAGCCAATGAAAAGTGGCTTTTGATTTCATGATAACTTAGGGTTTGTTCATTTTTGGCGAATTGCTAATCTAATTCGATTGGAATCGAGCCAAAGAAAAGTGGTTTTTCATTTGATGACAACTTCGGGTTTGTTCGTTTTTGGCAAACTGCTAGTCTAAATCGATTGGAATCGCGCCAATGAAAAGTGGCTTTTGATTTCATGATAACTTCGGGTTTGTTCATTTTTGCCGAATTGCTAGTCTAATTCGATTGGAATCGAGCAAAAAAAGTGGTTTATCATTTCATGACAACTTCAGGTTTGTTCATTTTTGGCGAAGTGGTAGTCCAATTCGATTAGAATCAAGTAAATGAAAAGTAGCTTTTGATTTCATGATAACTTCGGGTTTGTTCATTTTTGGCGAATTGCTAGTCTAATTCGATTGGAATCGAGCCAATGAAAAGTGGCTTTTGATTTCATGATATCGTCAAGTTCGTTCATTTTGGCGAATTGGTAGTCTAATTCGATTCGAATCCTACTATTGAAAAGTGGTTTTTGATTTCATGATAACTTCGGATCTGTTCATTTTTGGCGAATTGCTAGTCTTATTTAATTGGAATTGAGCCAATGAAAAGTGGTTTTTGATTTCATGTTAACTTCGGATTTGTTCATTTTTTCGCGAATTGCTAGTCTAATTCGATTAGAACCGAGCCAATGAAAAGTGGTTTTTGATTTCATGATAACTTCGGGTTTGTTCATTTTTGGTGAATTGCTAATCTATTTCGATTGGAATCGAGCCAATAAAATGTGTTCTTTTTTTCATTTTGATGAGAACTTCTGGTTTGTTCGTTTTTTGCTGAATTGCTTGTCCAAATCAATTGGAATCAAGCCAATGAAAAGTGGTTTTTGATTTCATGATAACTTCGGGCCTGTTTATTTTTGGCGAATTGCTAGTATAAATCGATTGGAATGAGCAAAAGAAAAGTGGTTTTTCATTTCATCATAACATCGGGTTTGTTCGTTTTTCGCGAATTGCTAGTCCAAATCGATTTGAGTCGAGCTAATGAAAAGTGGATATCGATTTCATGATATCTTCTGGTTCGTTCGTTTTTGGCGAGTTGCTAGTCTAATTCAATTGGAATCGAGCCAATAAAAAGGGATTTTTCATTTATGATAACTTCGGATTTGTTAGTTTTGGCGAACTGCTAGTCTAATTCGATTGGAATCGAGCCAATGAAAAGTGGTTTTTCATTTCATGATAGCTTCGGGTTTGTTCATTTTTGGCAAATTGCTAGTCTAATTCGATTGTAATCGAGCCAATGAAAAGCGGTTTTTCATTGCATGATAACTTCGGGTTTGTTCCTTTTTGGCGAGGTTCTTGTCTAAATGGATTGGAATCAAGCCAATGAAAAGTGGTTTTTGATTTCATGATAACTTCTGGTTTGTTCATTTTTGGCGACTTGCTAGTCAAATTCGATTGGAATCGAGCTTATGAAAAGTGGTTTTTCATTTTGATGATAACTTTGGGTTTGTTGGTTCATGGCAAATTCTAGTCTAAATCGATTGGAATCGACCTAATGAGAAGCGGCTTTTGATTTCATCATAACTTCGAGTTTGTTCGTTTTGTTGAATGGCTAGTCTAATTTGATTGGAATCGAGCCAATGAAAAGTGGTTTTTGATTTCATGATAACTTTGGGGTTTGTTCATTTTTGGCGAATTGCTAGTCGAATTCGATTGTTATTGAGCCAATGAAAAGTGGTTTTTCATTTCACGACAACTTCGGGTTGGTTCATTTTTGACGAATTTCTAATCTAAATCGATTGGAATCGAGCCAATGAAAAGTGGCTTTTGATTTCAAGATAACTTTGGGTTTGTTCATTTTTGGCGACTTGCTAGTCTAATTCGATTGGAATCGAGCTTATGAAAAGTGGTTTTTCATTTTGATGATAACTTTGGGTTTGTTGGTTCGTGGCGAATTGCTAGTCTAAATCGATTGGAATCGACCGAATGAGAAGCGGCTTTTGATTTCATCATAACTTCGGGTTTGTTCATTTTTGTCGAATGGCTAGTCTAATTCGATTGGAATCGAGCCAATGAAAAGTGGTTTTTGATTTCATGATAACTTTGGGGTTTGTTCATTTTTGGCGAATTGCTAGTCGAATTCGATTGTTATTGAGCCAATGAAAAGTGGTTTTTCATTTCACGACAACTTCGGGTTGGTTCATTTTTGACGAATTTCTAGTCTAAATCGATTGGAATCGAGCCAATGAAAAGTGGCTTTTGATTTCAAGATAACTTTGGGTTTGTTCATTTTTGGCGACTTGCTAGTCTAATTCGATTGGAATCGAGCTTATGAAAAGTGGTTTTCAATTTTGATGATAACTTTGGGTTTGTTGGTTCGTGGCGAATCGCTAGTCTAAATCGATTGGAATCGACCGAATGAGAAGCGGCTTTTGATTTCATCATAACTTCGGGTTTGTTCATTTTTGTCGAATGGCTAGTCTAATTTGATTGGAATCGAGCCAATGAAAAGTGGTTTTTGATTTCATGATAACTTTGGGGTTTGTTCATTTTTGGCGAATTGCTAGTCGAATTCGATTGTTATTGAGCCAATGAAAAGTGGTTTTTCATTTCACAACAACTTTGGGTTGTTTCATTTTTGACGAATTTCTAGTCTAAATCGATTGGAATCGAGCCAATGAAAAGTAGCTTTTGATTTCAAGATAACTTTGGGTTTGTTCATTTTTGACGAATTGCTAATCTAATTCGATTGAAATCGAGCTAAAGAAAAGTGGTTTTTCATTTGATGATAACTTCGGGTTTGTTCATTTTTGGCAAATTACTAGTCTAATTCGATTGGAATCGAGCTAAAGAAAAGTTGTTCTTCATTTCATGATAACTTCAGGTTTTTTCAATTTTGGCGAATTGCTAGCCTAATCGATTGGAATCGAGCCAATGAAAAGTGGCTTTTGATTTCATGATATCTTCGGGTTTGTTCATTTTTGGGGAATTGGTAGTCTAATTCGATTGGAATCGAGCGAATGAAAAGTCGTTATTCATTCCATGATAACTTCAGGTTTGTTCGTTTTAGCGAATTTCTAGTCTAATTAGATTGGAATTGAGCCAACGAGAAGTGGTTTTTGATTTCATGATAACTTCGGGTTTGTTCGTTTTTGGCGAATTTCTAGTCTAATTCAATTGGAATCGAGCTAATGAAAAGTGGTTTTTGATTTCATGATAACTTCTGGTTTGTTCCTTTTTTATTGAATTGCTTGTCCAAATCGATTGGAATCAAGCCAGTGAAAAGTGGCTTTTGATTTCATGATAACTTCGGGCCTGTTTATTTTTGGCGAATTGCTAGTATAAATCGATTGGAATTGAGCAAAAGAAAAGTGGTTTTTCATTTCATGATAACATCGGGTTTGTTCGTTTTTGGCGAATTGCTAGTCTAAATCGATTTGAGTCGAGCTAATGAAAAGTGGATATTGATTTCATGATATCTTCTGGTTTGTTCATTTTTGGCGAATTGCTAGTCTAATTCAATTGGAATCGAGCCAATAAAAAGGGATTTTTCATTTTATGATAACTTCGGATTTGTTAGTTTTGGCGAACTGCTAGTCTAATTCAATTGGAATCGAGCCAATGAAAAGTGGTTTTTCATTTCATGATAGCTTCGGGTTTGTTCATTTTTGGTAAATTGCTAGTCTAATTCGATTGTAATTGACCCAATGAAAAGCGGTTTTTCATTGCATGATAACTTCGGGTTTGTTCCTTTTTGGCGAGGTTCTTGTCTAAATGGATTGGAATCAAGCCAATGAAAAGTGGTTTTTGATTTCATGATAACTTCTGGTTTGTTCATTTTTGGCGACTTGCTAGTCTAATTCAATTGGAATCGAGCCAATGAAAAGTGGTTTTTGATTTCATGATAACTTTGGGGTTTGTTCATTTTTGGCGAATTGCTAGTCTAATTCAATTGGAAGCGAGCCAATAAAAAGGGATTTTTCATTTTATGATAACTTCGGATTTGTTAGTTTTGGCGAACTGCTAGTCTAATTCAATTGGAATCGAGCCAATGAAAAGTGGTTTTTGATTTCATGATAACTTTGGGGTTTGTTCATTTTTGGCGAATTGCTAGTCGAATTCGATTGTTATTGAGCTAATGAAAAGTGGTTTTTCATTTCACGACAATTTCGGGTTGGTTCATTTTTGACGAATTTCTAGTCTAAATCGATTGGAATCGAGCCAATGAAAAGTGGCTTTTGATTTCAAGATAACTTTGGGTTTGTTCGTTTTTGGCGAATTGCTAATCTAATTCGATTGAAATCGAGCTAAAGAAAAGTGGTTTTTCATTTGATGATAACTTCGGGTTTGTTCATTTTGGCAAATTACTAGTCTAATTCGATTGGAATCGAGCTAAAGAAAAGTTGTTCTTCATTTCATGATAACTTCGGGTTTTTTCAATTTTGGCGAATTGCTAGCCTAATCTATTGGAATCGAGTCAATGAAAAGTGGCTTTTGATTTCATGATATCTTCGGGTTTGTTCATATTTGGGGAATTGGTAGTCTAATTCGATTGGAATAGAGCCAATGAAAAGTCGTTATTCATTCCATGGTAACTTCAGGTTTGTTCGTTTTAGCGAATTTCTAGTCTAATTAGATTGGAATTGAGCCAACGAGAAGTGGTTTTTGATTTCATGATAACTTCGGGTTTGTTCGTTTTTGGCGAATTTCTAGTCTAATTCAATTGGAATCGAGCTAATGAAAAGTGGTTTTTGATTTCATGATAACTTCGAATTTGTTCGTTTTTGGCGACTTGCTAGTCTAATCCGATTGGAATCGAGCCATTGAAAATGGTTTTTCATTTCATGATAACTTCGGGTTTGTTAATTTTTGGCGAATTGCTAGTCGAATTCGATTGTTATCAAGCCAATGAAAAGCAGTTTTTCAGTTCATGATATCTTCGGGTTTGTTCCTTTTTGGCGAATCGCTTGTCTAAATTGATTGGAATCGAGCTAATGAAAAGTGGATATTGATTTCATGATATCTTCTGGTTTGTTCGTTTTTGGCGAATTGCTAGTCTAATTCAATTGGAATCGAGCCAATATAAAGGGATTTTTCATTTTATGATAACTTCGGATTTGTTAGTTTTGGCGAACTGCTAGTCTAATTCGATTGGAATCGAGCCAATGAAAAGTGGTTTTTCATTTCATGATAGCTTCGGGTTTGTTCGTTTTTGGCAAATTGCTAGTCTAATTCGATTGTAATCGAGCCAATGAAAAGCGGTTTTTCATTGCATGAAAACTTCGGGTTTGTTCCTTTTTAGCGAGGTTCTTGTCTAAATTGATTGGAATCAAGCCAATGAAAAGTGGTTTTTAATTTCATGATAACTTCTGGTTTGTTCATTTTTGGTGACTTGCTAGTCTAATTCGATTGGAATCGAGCTTATGAAAAGTGGTTTTTCATTTTGATGATAACTTTGGGTTTGTTGGTTCGTGGCGAATTGCTAGTCTAAATCGATTGGAATCGACCTAATGAGAAGCGGCTTTTGATTTCATCATAACTTCGGGTTTGTTCGTTTTTGCCGAATGGCTAGTCTAATTTGATTGGAATCGAGCCAATGAAAAGTGGTTTTTGATTTCATGATAACTTTGGGGTTTGTTCATTTTTGGCAAATTTCTGGTCGAATTCGATTGTTATTGAGCCAATGAAAAGTGGTTTTTCATTTCACGACAACTTCGGGTTTGTTCATTTTTGACAAATTTCTAGTCTAAATCGATTGGAATCGAGCCAATGAAAAGTGGCTTTTGATTTCAAGATAACTTTGGGTTTGTTCGCTTTTGGCGAATTGCTAATCTAATTCGATTGGAATCGAGCTAAAGAAAAGTGGTTTTTCATTTGATGATAACTTCGGGTTTGTTCGTTTTGGCAAATTACTAGTCTAATTCGATTGGAATCGAGCTAAAGAAAAGTTGTTCTTCATTTCATGATAACTTCGGGTTTTTTCAATTTTGGCGAATTGCTAGCCTAATCGATTGGAATCGAGCCAATGAAAAGTGGCTTTTGATTTCATGATATCTTCGGGTTTGTTCATTTTTGGGGAATTGGTAGTCTAATTCGATTGGAATCGAGCGAATGAAAAGTCGTTATTCATTCCATGATAACTTCAGGGTTGTTCGTTTTAGCGAATTTCTAGTCTAATTAGATTGGAATTGAGCCAACGAGAAGTGGTTTTTGATTTCATGATAACTTTGGGTTTGTTCGTTTTTGGCGAATTTCTAGTCTAATTCAATTGGAATCGAGCTAATGAAAAGTGGTTTTTTGATTTCATGATAACTTCGGATTTGTTCACTTTTGGCGACTTGCTAGTCTAATCCGATTGGAATCAAGCCATTGAAAATGGATTTTCATTTCATGATAACTTCGGGTTTGTTAATTTTTGGCGAATTGCTAGTCGAATTCGATTGTTATCGAGCCAATGAAAAGCGGTTTTTCATTTCATGATATCTTCGGGTTTGTTCCTTTTTAGCGAATCGCTTGTCTAAATCGATTGGAATCGAGCTAATGAAAAGTTGAGTTCGATTTCATGACAACTTCGGGTTTGTTAGTTTTCGGGTAATTGCTAGTCTAAATCGATTGGAATCGAGCCAATGTAAAGTGGTTTTTGATTTCATGATAACTTCGGCTTTGTCCGTTTTTGGCGAATTGCTAGTGTAAATCGATTGGAATCGAGATAATGAAAAGTCGATTTTGATTTCATGATAACTTCGGGTTTGTTCATTTTTGGAGAATTGCTAGTCTAATTTCGATTGGAATCGAGCCAATGAAAAGTGGTTTTTCATTTCTTGATAACTTTGGGTTTGTTCGTTTTTGGCGAATTGGTAATCCAATTGGATTTAAATCGAGCCAATGAAAACTCGCTTTTCATTTCATGATAACTTCGGGTTTGTTCATTTTTGGAGAATTGCTAGTCTAAATCAATTGGAATCGAGGCAATGAAAACTAGCTTTTGATTTCACGATATCTTCGGGCTTGTTCGTTTTGGCGAATTGGTAGTCTAATTCGATTCGAATCCCGCTAAAAAAAAGTGGTTTTTGATTTCATGACAATTTCGAATCTGTTTATTTTTGGCGAATTGCTAGTCTAATTTGATTGGAATTGAGCCAATGAAAGGTGGTTTTTTATTTCATGATAACTTCGGGTTTGTTCGTTTTTTTCTAAATTGCTAGTCTAATTCGATTTGAATCGAGCTTGTGAAAAGTGGTTTTTGATTTCATGATAACTCACGTTTGTTCTTTTCGGCGAATTGCTAGTCTAATTCAATTGGAATCGAGCCAAAGAAAAGTGATTTTCATTTTGATGATAACTTCGGGTTTGTTCGTTTTTGGCGAATTGCTAGTCCAAATCGATTGGAAACGTGCCAATGAAAAGTTGCCTTTGATTTCATGACAACTTCGGGTTCGTTCATTTTTTATGAATTGCTAGTCTAATTCGATTGGAATCGAGCAAAAGAAAAGTGGCTTTTCATTTCATGATAATTTCGGGTTTGTTCATTTTTTGCGAATTGCTAGTCTAAATCGATTGGAATCAAGCTAATGAAAAGTGGATTTTGATTTCATGATAACTTCTGGCTTGTTCGTTTTTGGCGAATTACAAGTCTAATTCAATTGGAATCGAGCCAATAAAAAGTGGTTTTTCATTTTATGATAACTTCAGGTGTGTTCATTTTTGGCGAATTGCTAGTCTAATTCGATCGGAATCGAGCCAGTGAAAAGTGGTTTTTCAGTTCATGATAACTTCGGGGTTGTTTGTTTTTGGCGAATTGCTAGTCCAATTCAATTGGAATCGAGCCAATGAAAAGTGGCTTTCGATTTCATGATAACTTCGGGTTTGTTCGTTTTTGGCGAATTACTAGTCTAATTCGATTGGAATCGAGCCAAGGTAAAGTGGTTTTTCATTTCTTGATAACTTCGGGTTTGTTCGTTTTTGGCGAATTGCTAGTGTAAATCGATTGAAATCAAAACAATGAAAAGTGGCTTCTGATTTCATGATAACTTTGGGTTTGTTTGTTTTTGGCGAATTGCTAGTGTAAATCGATTGAAATCGAAACAATGAAAAGTGGCTTTTGATTTCATGATAACTTTGGGTTTGTTCATATTTGGCGAATTGCTAGTCTAATTCGATTGGAATCGAGCCAAAGAAAAATGGTTTTTGATTTCATGATAACTTCGGGTTTGTTCGTTTTTGGTAAATTGCTAGTCTAATTCGATTGTAATCGAGCTAATGAAAAGTGGTTCTTCATTTCATGATAACTTCGAGTTTGTTCGTTTTTGGCGAATTGCTAGTCTAATCGATTGGAATCGAGCCAATGAAAAGTGGCTTTTGATTTCATGATATCTTCGGGTTTGTTCATTTTTGGGGAATTGGTAGTCTAATTCGATTGGAATCGGGCCAATGAAAATTCGTTATTCATTCCATGATAACTTCGGGTTTGTTTGCTAGTCTAATTAGATTAGAATTGAGCCAACGAAAAGTGGTTTTTGATTTCATGATAACTTTGGGTTTGTTCGTTTTTGGCGAATTTCTAGTCTAATTCGATTGGAATTGAGCTAATGAAAAGTGGTTTTTGATTTCATGATAACTTCGGGTTTGTTCATTTTTAGCGACTTACTAGTCTAATTCGATCGGAATCGAGCCATTGAAAAGTGGTTTTTCATTTCATTATAACTTCAGGTTCATTCATTTTTGGCGAATTGCTGTCTAAATCGATTGGAATCGAGCTAATGAAAAGTTGATTTTGATTTCATGACAACTTCGAGTTTGTTCGTTTTTGGCAAATTGCTAGTCTAATTAGATTGGGATCGAGCCAAAGAAAAGTTGTTTTTCATTTCATGATAACTTCGAATTTGTTATTTTTTGGCGAATTGCTACTCTAAATCGATTGGAATCGAGCTAATGAAAAGTTGATTTTGATTTCATGATAAGTTCGGGTTTGTTTGTTTTTGACGAATTTCTATCTAATTTGATTGGAATCGAGCTAAAGAAAAGTAGATTTTCATTTCATGATAACTTCATGTTTGTTCATTTTTGGCGAATTGCTAGTCCAATTCTATTGGAATCGAGCCAATGAAAAGTGGCCTTTGATTTCATGATGACTTTGGGTTTGTTCGGTTTTGGCTAATTGCTAGTCTTAATCGATTGGAATCGAGCTAATGAAAAGTGCCTTTTGATTTCCTGATATCTTCGGGTTTGTTCGTTTTTGGCGAATTGGTAGTCTAATTCGATTGGAATCGAGCCAATGAAAAGTTTTTTTTCATTTCATGATAAAGAGTTTGTTCGTTTTTAGCGAATTGCTAGTGCAATTCGATTGGAATCGAGCCAATGAAAAGTGGCTTTTGATTTCATCGTAACTTCGGGTTTGTTCATTTTTGGCGAATTGCTAGTCCAATTCAATTGGAATCGAGCCAATGAAAAGTGGCTTTTGATTTCATGATAAATTTGGTTTAGTTCATTTTTTGCAAATTGCTAGTCTACTTCAATTGGAATCGAGCCAAAGAACAGTGGTATTTCATTTTATGATAACTTCGGATTTGTTCCTTTTTGTCGAATTGCTGGTCTAAATCGATTGGAATCGAGCTAATGAAAAGTTTATTTTGATTTCATGATAACTTCGGATATGTTAGTTTTTTACGAATCGCTAGTCTAATTCGATTGGAATCGAGCAAATGAAAAGTGGTTTTTCGTTTCATGATAACTTCGGGTTTGTTCATTTTTGGTGAATTGCTAGACAAAATATATTGGAATCGAGCTAATGAAAAGGGGCTTTTGATTTCAAGACAACTTCGTGTTTGTTCGTTTTTGGCGAATTACTAGTCTAATTCGATTGGAATCAAGCCTAAGAATAGTGGTTTTTCATTTCATGATAACTTTGGGTTTGTTCCTTTTTAGCCAATTGCTAGTCTAAATCGATTGGAATCGAGCTAATGAAAAGTTGATTTTGATTTCATGATAACTTAAGGTTTGTTCATTTTTGGCGAATGCAAGTCTAATTCGATTGGAATCGAGCCAATGAAAAGTTATTTTTCATTTCATGATAACTTCGGGTCTGTTCGTTTCTAGTGAATTGCTAGTGCAATTCGATTGGAATCGAGGCATTGAAAAGTGGGTTTTGATTTCATGATAACTTCGGGTTTGTTCATTTTTGGCGAATCGCAAGTCTAAATCGATTGGAATCGAGCCAATGAAAATTGGCTTTTGATTTCATGATAACTTCAGGTTTGTTCATTCTTGGCGAATTACAAGTCCAATTCGATTGGAATCAAGCCAAAGAAAAGTGGTTTTTCCTTTCATGATAACTTTGGGCTTGTTCATTTTTGGCGAATTGCTAGTCTAAATCGATTAGAATCGGGCTAATGAAAAGCAGATTTTGATTTCGTGATAAGTTCGAGTTTGTTCATTTTTTGGCGAATTATTAGTCCAATTCGATTGGAATCGAGCAAATGAAAAGTAGGTTTTCAATTCATGATAACTTCGGGTTTGTTCGTTTTTGGCGAATTGCAAGTGTAAATCAATTGGAATCTAGCTAATGAAAAGTTGATTTTGATTTCATGATAACTTCGGGCTTGTTCATTTTTGTCGAATTGCTAGTCTAATTCGATTGGAATCGAGCCAAAGAAAAGTGGTTTTTCATTTCATGATAAGTTCTGGTTTGTTCGTTTTTGGCGAATTTCTAGTCTAATTCGATTGGAATCGAGCCAATGAAATGTGGCTTTTGATTTCATGATAACTTCGGGTTTGTTCGATTTTGGTGAATTGCTAGTCTAAATTGATTGGAATCGAGCCAAAGAAAAGTGGTTTTTCATTTCCTGATGACTTTGGGTTTGATCGTTTTTGGTGAATTGCTAGTCTAAATAGATTGGAATCGAGCCAATGAAAAGGGGCTTTTGATTTCCAGATAATTTCGGGTTTGTTCGTTTTTGGTGAATTGCTTGTCTAATTCGATTGGAATCGAGCTAAGAATAAGTGGTTTTTCATTTCATGATAACTTCGGGTTTGTTCATTTTTGGTGAATTGCTAGACAAAATATATTGGAATCGAGCTAATGAAAAGGGGCTTTTGATTTCAAGACAACTTCGTGTTTGTTCGTTTTTGGCGAATTACTAGTCTAATTCGATTGGAATCGAGCCAAGGAAAAGTTGCTTTTCATTTCATGATAACTTCGGGTTTGTTCGTTTTTGGCGAATTGCTAGTCTAAATCGATTGGAATCGAGCAAATGAAAAGTGGCTTTTGATTTCATGATAACTTCGGGTCTGTTCTTTTCTGGCGAATTGCTGTCTAATTCGATTGGAATCGAGCCAAAGAAAAGAGGTTTTTCATTTCGTGATAAGTTCGGGTTTGTTCGTTTTTGGCGAATTGCTAGTCTAATTCGATTGGAATCAAGCTAAAAAAAGTGGTTTTTCATTTCATGATAACTTCGGGTTTGTTCATTTTTGGGGAATTGCTAGCCTAATTCGATTGGAATCGAGCTAATGAAAAGTGGTTTTTGATTTCAGGATAACTTCGGGTTTGTTCATTTTTTTCCGAATTGCTAGTCTAATTCGATTGGAATTGAGGCAAAGAAAAGTGGTTTTTCATTTCATGATAACTTCGGGTTTGTTTGTTTTTGGCGAATTGCTAGTCTAAATGGATTGGAATTGAGCCAATAAAAAGTGGTTCTTCATTTCATGATAACTTTGGGTTTGCTCATTTTTAGAGAATTGCTAGTCTAAATCGATTGGAATCAAGCAAGTGAAACGTGGATTTTGATTTCATGATAACTTCAGTTTGTTCATTTTTGGCAAATTGCGATTTAATTGGATTGGAATCGAGCTACTGAAAAGTGGCTTTTGATTTCATGATAACTTCGGGTTTGTTCATTTTTGGTGAATTGCTAGTCTAAATCGATTGGAATCGTGCAAGTGAAAAGTGGCTTTTGATTTTATGATAACTTCGATTTATTCATTTTTGGCGAATTGCTATCTATTTCGATTGGAATCGAGCCAATGAAAAGTGGCTTTGATTTCATGATAACTTCGGGTTTGTTCGTTTTTGGCGAATTGCTAGTCCAATTCGATTGGAATCGAGCTAGAGAAAAGTGGTTTTTCATTTCGTGATAACTTCGAGTTTGTTCGTTTCTGGCGAAATGCTAGTCTAAATTGATTGGAATCGAGCTAATGAAATGTTGATTTTGATTACCTGGTAACTTTTGGTTTGCTCGTTTTGGCGAATTGTTAGTCTAATTCGATTGGAATCGAGCCAATGAAAAGAGGTGTTTCATTTCATGATAACTTCGGGTTTGTTTGTTTTTAGCGAGTCGCATGTCTAATTCGATCGGAATCGAGCCAATTAAAAGTGGTTCTTCATTTCATGATAACTTCGGGTTTGTTCATTTTTGGCGAATTGCTAGTCCAATTCGATTCGAATCGAGCCAATGAATAGTGGCTTTTGATTTCATGATAACTTTGGAATAGTTCAGTTTTGCCGAATTGCTAGTCTAATTCGATTGGAATCTGGCCAAAGATTAGTGGTTTTTCATTTCATGATAACTTCGAGTTTGTTCCTTTTTGGTGAATTGGTAGTCTAAATCGATTGGAATCGAGCTAATGAAAAGTTGATTTTGATTTCATGATAACTTTTGGTTTGCTTGTTTTTGGCGAATTGTTAGTCTAATTCGATTGGAATCGAGCCAATGAAAAGAGTTGTTTCATGTCATGATAACTTCGGGTTTGTTTGTTTTTACGAATCGCATGTCTAATTCGATTGGAATCGAGCCAAAGAAAAGTGGTTTTTCATTTCTTGATAACTTTAGGCTTGTTCGTCTTTGGCGAATTGCTAGTCCAATTCGATTGGAGTTGGGCCAATGAAAAGTGGCTTTTGATTTCATGATAACTTTGGGTTAGTTCGTTTTTAGCAAAATGCTAGTCTAATTAGGTTGGAATCGAGCCAAAGAACAGTGGTTTTTAATTTCATGATAACTTCAGGTTTGTTCCTTTTTGGCGAATTGCTAGTCTAAATCGATTGGAATCGAGCTAATGAAAATATGATTTTGATTTCATGATAACTTTGGGATTGTTCGTTTTTGGCGAACTGCTAGTCTAATTCGATTGGAATCGAGCAAAAGAAAATAGGTTTTTCATTTCATGATAACATCGGGTTCGTTCGCTTTTTTGCGAATTGCTATTCCAATTCGAATGGAATCCAGTTAATGAAAAGTGATTTTTGATTTCATGATAACTTCAAATTTGTTCATTTTTGGCGAACTGCTAGTCTAATTTGACTGGAATTGAGCCAACGAAAAGTGATTTTTGGTTTCATGATAACTTCGGGTTTGTTCGTTTTTTCGTGAATTGCTAGTCTAATTCGATTAGAATCGAGCTAATGAAAAGTGGTTTTTGATATCATGATAACTTTGGGTTTGTTCGTTTTTGGCGAGTTGCTAGTCTAATTCGATTGGAATCGAGCCCATGAAAATTGGTTTTTTATTTTGATGATAACTTTGGGTTTGTTCGTTTTTGGCAAATTGCTAGTCTAAATCGATTGGAATCGAGCCAATGAAAAGTGGATTTTGATATCATGATAACTTTGGGTTTGTTCGTTTTTGGCAAATTGCTAGTCTAAATCGATTGGAATCGAGCCAATGAAAAGTGGATTTTGATATCATTATAACTTCGGGTTAGTTCATTTTTTGCGAATTGCTAGTCTAATTCAATTGGAATCGAGCCAGTAAAAAGTGATTTTTCATTTCATGATAACTTCAGGTTTGTTCGATTTTGGTGAACTGCTAGTCAAATTCGATTGGAATCGAGCCTCTGATAAGGAGTTTTTAATTTCGTGATAACTTCCGGTCTGTTCGTTTTTGGCGAATTGCTAGCCCAATTCGATTGGAATCGCGCTAATGAAAAAGTGGCTTTTGATTTCATGATAACTTCGGATTTGTTCGTCTTTGGCCAATTTCTAGTCTAATTCGATTGGAATCGAGCCAAAGAAAAGTGGTTTTTCATTTCAAGATAACTTCGGGTTTCTTCGTTTTTGGCGAATTGCTAGTCTAATTCGATTGGAATCGAGCCAATGAAAAGTTGTTTTTCATTTCATGATAACTTCGGGTCTGTTCGTCTTTGGCGAATTTCTAGTCCAATTCGATTTGAATCAAGCCAATGAAAAGTGATTTTTCATTTCATCATAACTTCGATTTTGTTCAATTTTGGTGAATTGCTAGTCTAATTCGATTGGAATCGAGACAAAGAAAAGTGGTTTTTCATTTCATGATAACTTCGGGTTTGTTCAATTTTGGCGAATTGCCAGTGTAAATCGATTGGAATCGAGCCAATGAAAAGTGGCTTTTGATTTCATGATAAATTTTGGTTTGTTCTTTTTTTATGAATTTGCTAGTCTAATTCGATTGGAATCGAGCTAAAGAAATATTGTTTTTAATTTCATGATAACTTCGGATTTATTCATTTTTGGCGAATCACTAGTCTTAATCGATTGGAATCGAGCCAATGAAAAGTGGCTTTTGATATCATGATATCTTCGGCTTTGTTTGTCTTGGTGAATTGGAATTCTAATTCGATTTGAATCCAGCTAATGAAAAGTCGTTTTTGATTTCATGATAACATCGAATTTGTTCATTTTTGGCGAATTGCTAGTCTAATTTGACTGGAATCGAGCCAACAAAAAGTGATTTTTGATTTTATGATAACATAAGGTTTGTTCCTTTTTTTTTTTTTTTTGCGAATTGCTAGTCAAATTCGATTAGAATAGAGCTAATAAAAAGTGGTTTTTGATTTCATGAAAACTTCAGGTTTGTTCATTTTTGGCGAATCGCTAATCAAATTCGATTGGAATCGAGCCAATGAAAAGTGGTTTTTCATTTTAATGATAACTTTTGGTTTGTTCATTTTTGGCGAATTGCTAATCTAAATCGATTGTAATCGAGCCAATGAAAAGTGGATTTTGATTTCATTATAACTTCGGGTCTGTTCGTCTTTGGCAAATTTCTAGTCTAATTCGATTGGAATCGAGCCAAAGAAAAGTGGTTTTTCATTTCATGATAACTTCGGGTTTGTTCGTTTTTGGGGAATTGCTAGTCCAATTCGATTGGAATCGAGCCAATGAAAAGTGGCTTTTGATTTCATGATAACTTCGGGTTTGTTCATTTTTGGCGAATTGCTAGTCCAATTCGATTGGAATCGAGCTGAAGAAAAGTGGTTTTTTCATTTCATGATAACTTCGGGTTTATTCGTTTTTGGCGAATCACTAGTCTTAATCGATTGGAATCGAGCCAAAGAAATGTTGTTTTTAATTTCATGATAACTTCGGATTTATTCGTTTTTGGCGAATCACTAGTCTTAATCGATTGGAATCGAGCCAATGAAAAGTGGCTTTTGATATCATGATATCTTCGGGTTTGTTTGTCTTGGTGAATTGGAATTCTAATTCGATTTGAATCCAGCTATGAAAAGTTGTTTTTGATTTCATGATAACATCGAATTTGTTCATTTTTGGCGAATTGCTAGTCTAATTTGACTGGAATTGAGCCAACAAAAAGTGATTTTTGATTTTATGATAACATAAGGTTTGTTCCTTTTTTTTTTTTGCGAATTGCTAGTCAAATTCGATTAGAATAGAGCTAATGAAAAGTGGCTTTTGATTTCATGAAAACTTAAGGTTTGTTCATTTTTGGCGAATCGCTAGTCAAATTCGATTGGAATCGAGCCAATGAAAAGTGGTTTTTCATTTTAATGATAACTTCTGGTTTGTTCATTTTTGGCGAATTGCTAATCTAAATCGATTGGAATCGAGCCAATGAAAAGTGGATTTTGATTTCATTATTACTTCGGGTCTGTTCGTCTTTGGCGAATTTCTAGTCCAATTCGATTGGAATCAAGCCAATGAAAAGTGGTTTTTCATTTCATCATAACTTCGATTTTGTTCAATTTTGGTGAATTGCTAGTCTAATTCGATTGGAATTGAGACGAAGAAAAGTGGTTTTTCATTTCATGATAACTTCGGGTTTGTTCAATTTTGGCGAATTGCCAGTGTAAATCGATTGGAATCGAGCCAATGAAAAGTGGCTTTTGATTTCATGATAACTTTTGGTTTGTTCTTTTTTTATGAATTTGCTAGTCTAATTCGATTGGAATAGAGCCAAAGAAATGTTGTTTTTAATTTCATGATAACTTCGAATTTATTCGTTTTTGGCGAATCACTAGTCTTAATCGATTGGAATCGAGCCAATGAAAAGTGGCTTTTGATATCATGATATCTTCGGGTTTGTTTGTCTTGGTGAATTGGAATTCTAATTCGATTTGAATCCAGCTATGAAAAGTTGTTTTTGATTTCATGATAACATCGAATTTGTTCATTTTTGGCGAATTGCTAGTCTAATTTGACTGGAATTGAGCCAACAAAAAGTGATTTTTGATTTTATGATAACATAAGTTTTGTTCCTTTTTTTTTTTTTGCGAATTGCTAGTCAAATTCGATTAGAATAGAGCTAATGAAAAGTGGTTTTTGATTTCATGAAAACTTCAGGTTTGTTCATTTTTGGCGAATCGCTAATCAAATTCGATTGGAATCGAGCCAATGAAAAGTGGTTTTTCATTTTAATGATAACTTTTGGTTTGTTCATTTTTGGCGAATTGCTAATCTAAATCGATTGGAATCAAGCCAATGAAAAGTGGATTTTGATTTCGTTATAACTTCGGGTCTGTTCGTCTTTGGCAAATTTCTAGTCTAATTCGATTGGAATCGAGCCAAAGAAAAGTGGTTTTTCATTTCATGATAACTTCGGGTTTCTTCGTTTTTGGTGAATTGCTAGTCTAATTCGATTGGAGTCGAGCCAATGAAAAGTGGTTTTTCATTTCATGATAACTTCGGGTTTGTTCGTTTTTGGGGAATTGCTAGTCCAATTCGATTGGAATCGAGCCAATGAAAAGTGGCTTTTGATTTCATGATAACTTCGGGTTTGTTCATTTTTAGCGAATTGCTAGTCCAATTCAATTGGAATCGAGCTGAAGAAAAGTGGTTTTTCATTTCATGATAACTTCGGGTTTATTCGTTTTTGGCGAATCACTAGTCTTAATCGATTGGAATCGAGCCAATGAAAAGTGGCTTTTGATATCATGATATCTTCGGGTTTGTTCGTTTTGGTGAATTGGAATTCTAATTTTGAATCCAACTAATGAAAAGTTGTTTTTGATTTTATGATAACATTGAATTTGTTCATTTTTGGCGAATTGCTAGTCTAATTTGATTGGAATTGAGCCAACGAAAAGTGATTTTTGATTTTATGATAACATAAGGTTTGTTTTTTTTTTTTTGTGAATTGCTAATCAAATTCGATTAGAATAGAGCTAATGAAAAGTGGTTTTTTATTTCATGGAAACTTCAGGTTTGTTTGTTTTTGGCGAATTGCTAGTCTAATTAGATTGGAATCGAGCCAATGAAAAGTGGTTTTTCATTTTAATGATAACTTCTGGTTTGTTCGTTTTTGGCGAATTGCTAATCTAAATCGATTGGAATCGAGCCAATGAAAAGTGGATTTTGATTTCATTATAACTTCGGGTTTGTTCGTTTTTTTGCGAATTGCTAGTCTAATTCAATTGGAATGGAGCCAATGAGAAGTGGTTTTTTCATTTCATGATAACTTCAGGATTGTTCGTTTTTGGATAACTACTAGTCTAATTCGATTGGAACCGAGCCAATGAAAAGGTGTTTTTCATTTTGTGATAACTTCGGGTTTGTTCATTTTTAGGGAATTACTAGTCCAATTCGATTGGAATCGAGCCAATGAAAAGTGGCTTTTGATTTCATGATGACTTCGGGTTTGTTCATTTTTGGCAAATTGCTAGTCCAATTCGATTGGAATCGAGCTGAAGAATAGTGGTTTTTCATTTCATGATAACTTCTAGGTCGTTCATTTTTGGCGAATTGCTAGTGTAAATCGATTGGAATCGAGCCAACGAAAAGTGGTTTTTAATTTCATAATAACTTCAGTTTTTGTGTTTCGTTTTGGTGAACTGCAGTCTAATTCGATTAGAATCGAGCCAATAAAAAGGAGCTTTTCATTTCGTGATAACTTCGGGTTGGTTCATTTTTGGCGAATTACAAGTCTAATTCCTAGTCCAATCCGATTGGAATCGAGCCAATGAAATGTGCCTTTTGATTTCATGATAACTTCGGGTTTTTTCATTTTTGGCCAATTGCCAGTCTAACACGATTGGAACTGAGCCAATGAAAAGTGGTTTTTGATTTCATGATAACTTCGGGTTTGTTCGTTTTTGGCGAATTGCTAGTCTTGAAATCGGGCTAATGAAAAGTGGTTTTTGATTTTAGGGTAACTTCGGGTTTTTTCGTTTTGGGCGAGTTGCTAGTCTAATTCGATTGGAATCGAGCCAAAGAAAAGTGGGTTTTCATCTCATGACAACTTCAAGTTTGTTCATTTTTAGCGAATTGGTAGTCTAAATCAATTGGAATCGAGCTAATGAAAATTGGTTTTTCTTTTCATGATAACTTCGTGTTTGTTCGTTTTTGGCGAATTGCTAGTCTAAATCGATTGGAATCAAGCAAGTGAAAAGTGGCTTTTGATTTCATGATAACTTCGGATTTGTTTGTTTTTGGCGAATTGCTATCTAATTCGATTGTTATCGAGCCAATGAAAAGTGGTTTTTCATTTCATAATAACTTCGGGTTTGTTCATTTTTGGCGAATTGCTAGTCTAAATTGACTGGAATCGAGGCAATGAAAAGTTATTTTTCATTTCAGGATAACTTCGGGTTTGTTCATTTTTGGCGAATTGCTAGTCTAAATCGATTGGAATCGACCCAACGAAAAGTGGTTTTTCATTTCATAATAACTTCAGGCTTGTTCATTTTTGTGAACTGCTGTCTAATTCGATTGGAATCGAGCCAATAAAAAGGAGTTTTTCATTTCGTGATAACTTCGGGTTTGTTCATATTTGGCGAATTGCAAGTCTAATTCCTAGTCCAATTCGATTAGAATCGAGCCAATGAAAAATGGCTTTTGATTTCATGATAACTTCGGGTTTGTTCATATTTGGCGAATTGCAAGTCTAATTCCTAGTCCAATTCGATTAGAATCGAGCCAATGAAAAATGGCTTTTGATTTCATGATAACTTCAGGTTTTTTCATTTTTGGCCAATTACCAGTCTAACACGATTGGAACTGAGCCACTGAAAAGTGGTTTTTGATTTCATGATAACATCAGGTTTGTTCATTTTTGGCGAATTGCTAGTCTAAATTGACTGGAATCGAGGCAATGAAAAGTTATTTTTCATTTCAGGATAACTTCGGGTTTGTTCATATTTGGCGAATTG
The DNA here is from genome assembly GCF_002742605.1 of Olea europaea var. sylvestris. Taxonomy (NCBI): domain Eukaryota; kingdom Viridiplantae; phylum Streptophyta; class Magnoliopsida; order Lamiales; family Oleaceae; genus Olea; species Olea europaea. The sequence continues at coordinate 403,001 of NW_019232889.1, read as the reverse complement.
CAAGTCTAATTCCTAGTCCAATCCGATTGGAATCGAGCCAATGAAATGTGCCTTTTGATTTCATGATAACTTCGGGTTTTTTCATTTTTGGCCAATTACCAGTCTAACACGATTGGAACTGAGCCAATGAAAAGTGGTTTTTGATTTCATGATAACTCCGAGTTTGTTCGTTTTTGGCGAACTGCTAGTCTTGGACTCGAGCTAATGAAAAGTGGTTTTTAATTTCATGATAAATTGGGGTTTTTTCATTTTGTGCAAATTGCTAGTCTAATTTGATTGGAATCGAGCTAAAGAAAAGTGATTTTTCACTTCATGATAACTTTGGGTTTGTTTGTTTTTGGCGAATTGGTTGTCTAAATCAATTGGAATCGAGCCAGTGAAAAGTTTTTTTTCATTTCATGATAACCTCAGGCTTGTTCATTTCTGGCGAACTGCTGGTCAAATTCGATTGGAATCGAGCCAATGAAAAGGGGTTTTTCATTTCGTGATATCTTCGGGTTTGTTCGGTCTTAGAGAACTGCTAGTCCAATTCAATTGGAATCGAGCAAATCAAAAGTGGCTTTTGATTTCATGATAACTTCAGGTTTGTTCATCTTTGGCGAATTTCTAGTCTAATTTGATTGGAATCGAGCCAAGTGGTTTTTCATTTCATGATAAATTCGGGTTTGTTCGTTTTGGCGAATTGCTAGTCTAAATCGATTGGAATCGAACTAATGAAAATTTGATTTTGATTTCATGATAACTTCGGGTTTGCTCGTTTTTGGCGAATTACTAGTCTAATTTGGTTGGAATCGAGCCAATGAAAAGTGGCTTTTCATTTCATGATAACTTTAGATTTGTTCGTTTTTGGCGAATTGCTAGTCCAATTCGATTGGAATCTAGCCAATGAAAAGTTGCTTTTTATTTCGGGATAACTTCGGGTTTGTTTGGTTTTGGCGAATTGCTAGTCTAATTGGATTGGAATCGCAAGAGAAGTGGTTTTTCATTTCCTGATAACTTCGGGTTTATTCATTTTTTGCGAATTGACAGTGCAAATCTATTGGAATCGAGCCAATGGAAAGTGGCTTTTGATTTCATGATAACTTTGGGATTGTTCATTTTTGGTGAATTGCTAGTCTAATTCGATTGGAATCGAGCCAAAGAAATGTTGTTTTTAATTTCATGATAACTTCGGATTTTTTCGTTTTTGGCGAATCGCTAGTCTTAATCGATTGGAATCGAGCTAATGAAAAGTGGCCTTTGATTTCATGATATCTTCGGGTTTATTCATTTTGGCGAATTGGAAGTCTAATTTGATTTGAATCCAGCTAATATAAAGTTTTTTTTGATTTCATGATAACATCGAATTTGTTCGATTTTGGCGAATTGCTAGTCTAATTTGACTGGAATTGAGCCAACGAAAAGTAATTTTTGATTTTATGATAACTTCGGGTTTGTTCTTTTTTTCGCGAATTGCTAGTCTAATTCAATTAGAATAGAGCTAATGAAAAGTGGTTTTTGATATCTTGAAAACTCTGGGTTTGTTCATTTTTGGGTAATTGCTAGTCTAATTCGTTTGGAATCGAGCCAATGAAAAGTAGTTTTTCATTTTGAAGATAACTTTGGGTTTGTTCATTTTTGGCGAATTGCTAGTCTAATTTGATTGGAATCGAGCCAAAGAAAAGTGGTTTTTCGTTTCATGCTAACTTCTAGTTTGTTCGTTTTTGGCGAATTGCTAGTGTAAATCGATTGAAATCGAGCCAATGAAAAATGGCTTTTGATTTCATGATAACTTTGGGTTTGTTCGTTTTTGGCGAATTGCTAGTCTAATTCGATTGGAATTGAGCCAAAGAAAAGTGGTTTTTCATTTCATGATAACTTCGGTTAGTTCATTTTTGACGAATTGCTAGTCCAATTCGATTGGAATCGAGCTAAAGAAAAGTGGTTTTTCATTTCATGATAACTTCAGGTTTGTTCGTTTTTGGCGAAACACTAGTCTAATCGGTTGGAATCGAGCCATCAAAAAGTTGTTTTTCTTTTCATAATAACTTCAGGTTTCTTCGTTTTTGGTGAACTACTGCCTAATTCGATTGGAATCGAGCCAATAAAAAGGGGTTTTTCATTTCGTGATAACTTCGGGTTTGTTCATATTTGGCGAATTGCAAGTCTATTTCCTAGTCCAATTCGATTAGAATCGAGCCAAAGAATAGTGGCTTTTCATTTCATGATAACTTCGGGTTTGTTCATTTTTGGTGAATTGCTAGTGTAAATCTATTGGAATCGAGCCAACGAAAAGTGGTTTTTCATTTCATAATAACTTCAGGTTTGTTCATTTTTGGTGAACTGCTCTCTAATTCGATTGGAATCGAGCCAATAAAAAGGAGTTTTTCATTTCGTGATAACTTCGGGTTTGTTAATTTTTGGAAAATTGCAAGTCTAATTCCTAGTCGAATTCGATTGGAATCGAGCTAATGAAAAGTGGCTTTTGATTTCATGATAACTTCGGGTTTTTTCGTTTTTGGCCAATTGCTAGTCTAACATAATTGGATTTGAGCCAATAAAAAGTGGTTTTTGATTTCATGATAACTTCGGGTTTGTTCGTTTTTGGCGATTGCTAGTCTTGGAATCGAGCTAATGAAAAGTGGTTTTTTATTTCATGAAAACTTTGGGTTTTTTCGTTTTAGGCGAATTGGTAGTCTAATTCGACTAGAATCGAGCCAAAGAAAAGTGGTTTTTCATCTCATGACACTTCGAGTTTGTTCATTTTTGGCGAATTGGTAGTCTAAATCAATTGGAATCGAGCCAAAGAAAAGTGGTTTTTCATTTCATACTAAATTCAGGTTTGTTTGTTTTTGGTGAACTACTGTCTAAGTCGATTGGAATCGAGCCAATAAAAAGGAGTTTTTCATTTCGTGATAACTTCGGGTTTGTTCATTTTTGGCGAATTACAAGTCTAATTCCTAGTCCAATTCGATTGGAATCGAGCCAATGAAAAGTGGCTTTTGATTTCAAGATAACTTCTGGTTTTTTCGTTTTTGGCCAATCGCTAGTCTAAATTGATTGGATTCGAGCCAATGAAAAGTTGTTCTTCATTTCATGATAACTTCGGGTTTGTTCGATTTTGGCGAATTGCTAGTCTAAATCGATTGGAATCGAGCAAGTGAAATGTGGCCTTTGATTTCATGATAACTTCGGTTTATTCATTTTTGGTGAATTACGATCTAATTCGATTGGAATCGAGCAAGTGAAATGTGGCCTTTAATTTCATGATAACTTCGGTTTATTCATTTTTGGTGAATTACGATCTAATTCGATTGGAATCGAGCCAATGAAAAGTGGCTTTTGAATTCATGATAACTTCGGGTTTGTTCGTTTTTGGCGAATTTCTAGTCTAAATCGATTGGAATCGTGCAAGTGAAAAGTGGCCTTTGAATTCATGATAACTTCGGTTTATTCATTTTTGGCGAATTGCTATCTAATTCGATTGGATTCGAACCAATGAAAAGTGACTTTTGATTTGGTGACAACTTTGGGTTTTTTCGTTTTTGACGAATTGCTAGTCCAATTTTATTGGAATCGAGCCAAGGAAAAGTGGCCACTGATTTCATGATAACTTTGGGTTTGTTCGGTTTTGGCGAATTGCTAGTCTAAATTGATTAGAATCCAGCCAATGAAAAGTTATTCTTCATTTCATGATAACTTCGGGTTTGTTCGTTTTTGGCGAATTGCTAGTCTAAACCGATTGGAATCGAGCAAGTGAAAAGTGGCTTTTGATTTCATGATAACTTCGATTTGTTCATTTTTGGCAAATTGCGATCTGATTCGATTGGAATCGAGCCAATGAAAAGAGGCTATTGAATTCATGATAACTTCGGGTTTGTTCGTCTTTGGCGAATTTCTAGTCTAAATCGATTGGAATCGTGCAAGGGAAAAGTGGCCTTTGATTTCATGATAACTTCGGTTTATTCATTTTTGGCGAATTGCTATCTAATTCGATTGGAATCGAGCCAATGAAAAGTGACTTTTGATTTCATGATAACTTTGGGTTTGTTCGTTTTTGGCGAATTGCAAGTCTACTTCGATTGGAATCGATCCAAAGAAAAGTGGTTTCTCATTTCGTGATAACTTCGGGTTTGTTCGTTTTTGGCGAATTGCTGGTCTAAATCGATTAGAATTGAGCCAATGAAAAGTGGCTTTTGATTTCATGATAACTTCGGGATTGTTCATTTTTGGTGAATTGCATGTCTAATTCGATTGGAATCGAGCCAAAGAAAAGTGGTTTTTCATTTCATGATAAGTTCGGGTTTGTTCGTTTTTTGACGAATTGCTAGTCTAAATCGATTGGAATCAAGCTAATGAGAAGTTGATTTTGATTTCATGGTAACTTCGGGTTTCCTTGTTTTTGGCGAATTGCTATCTAATTTGATTTTAATCGAGCCAAAGAAAAGTGGATTTTCATTTCATGATAACTTCATGTTTGTTCGTTTTTGGCGAATTGCTACTCCAATTTTATTGGAATCGAGCCAATGAAAAGTGGCCATTGATTTCACAATAACTTTGGGATTGTTCGATTTTGGCGAATTGGTAGTCTAAATTGATTGGAATCGAGCCAATGAAAAGTTGTTCTTCATTTCATGATAACTTCGGGTCTGTTCATTTTTGGCGAATTGCTAGTCTAAATCGATTGGAATCGAGCAAGTGAAAAGTGGATCTTGATTTCATGATAACTTCGGTTTGTTCATTTTTTGCGAATTGCAATCTAATTCGATTGGAATTGAGCCAATGAAAAGCGGCTTTTGAATTCATGATAACTTCAGGTTTGTTCGATTTTGGCGAATTTCTAGTCTATATCGATTGGAATCGTGCAAGGGAAAAGTGACCTTTGATTTCATGATAACTTCGGTTTATTCGTTTTTGGCAAATTGCTGTCTAATTCGATTGGAATCGAGCCAATGAAAAGTGACTTTTGATTTCGTGATAACTTTGGGTTTGTTCGTTTTTGACGAATTGCTAGTCTACTTCGATTGGAATCGATCCAAAGAAAAGTGGTTTTTCATTTCGTGATAACTTCAGGTTTGTTCGTTTTTGGCGAATTGCAAGTCTAAATCGATTGGAATCGAGCCAATGAAAAGTGGCTTTTGATTTCGTGATAACTTCGGGTTTGTTCATTTTTGGCGAATTGCATGTCTAATTCGATTGGAATCGAGCCAAAGAAAAGTGGTTTTTCATTTCATGATAACTTCGGGTCTGTTCATTTTTTGGCGAATTGCTAGTGTAAATCGATTGGAATCGAGCTAATGAAAAGTATATTATGATTTCTTGGTAACTTCGGGTTTGTTTGTTTTTGGCGAATTGCTATCTAATTTGATTGGAATCGAGCCAAAGAAAAGTTGCTTTTGATTTCATGATAACTTCGGGTTAGTTTGTTTTTGGCGAATTGCTATCTAATTTGATTGGAATCGAGCCAAAGAAAAGTGGATTTTCATTTCATGATAACTTCGTTTTTGTTCGTTTTTGGCGAATTGCTAGTCCAATTTTATTGGAATCGAGCCAATGGAAAGTGGCCATTGATTTCATGATAACTTTAGGTTTGGTCGATTTTATCGAAATTCTAGTCTAAATTGATTGGAATCGAGCCAATGAAAAGTTGTTCTTCATTTCATGATAACTTCGGGCTTGTTCGTTTTTTGCGAATTGCTAGTCTAAATCGATTGGAATCGAGCAAGTGAAAAGTGGCTTTTGATTTCATGATAGCTTCAGTTTGTTCGTTTTTGGCAAATTGCGATCTAATTCGATTGGAATCGAGCCAATGAAAAGTGGCTTTTGAATTCATGATAACTTTGGGTTTGTTCGTTTTTGCCGACTTTCTAGTCTAAATCGATTGGAATAGTGCAAGGGAAAAGTGGCCTTTTATTTCATGATAACATCGGTTTATTCATTTTTGGCAAATTGCTATCTAATTGGATTGGAATCGAGCCAATGAAAAGTGACTTTTGATTTCATGATAACTTTGTGTTTGTTCGTTTTTGGCTAATTGCTAGTCTACTTCGATTGGAATCGATCCAAAGAGAAGTTGTTTTTCATTTCGTGATAACTTCGGGTTGGTTCATTTTTGGCGAATTGCTAGTCTAAATCGATTGGAATCGAGCCAATGAAAAGTGGCTTTTGATTTTATGATAACTTTGGGTTTGTTCATTTTTGGCGAATTGCATGTCTAATTCGATTGGAATCGAGCCAAAGAAAAGTGGTTTTTCATTTCAGGATAACTTCGGGTTTGTTCATTTTTTGGCGAATTGCGATCTAATTCGATTGGAATTGAGCCATTGAAAAGTGGATTCTGAATTCATGATAACTTTGGGTTTGTTCATTTTTGACGAATTTATAGTCTAAATAGATTGGAATCGTGCAAGTGAAAAGTGGCCTTTGATTTCATGATAACTTTAGTTTATTCGTTTTTGACGAATTGCTATCTAATTCGATTGGAATTGACCCTTTGAAAAGTGACTTTTGATTTCATGATAACTTTAGGTTTGTTCATTTTTGGTGAATTACTAGTCTACTTCGATTGGAATCGAGCTAAAGAAAAGTGGTTTTTCATTTCGTGGCAACTTCGGGTTTGTTCGTTTTTGGCGAATTACTAGTCTAAATCGATTGGAATCGAGCCAATGAAAAGTGGTTCTTCATTTCATGATAACTTTGGGTTTGTTCATTTTTGGCGAATTGCTAGTCCAATTCGATTGGAGTCGTGCCAATGAAAAGTGGCTTTTGATTTGAAGATCACTTTGGGTTAGTTCGTTTTTGGCAAATTGCTAGTCTAATTAGATTGGAATCGATCCAAAGAACAGTGGTTTTTCATTTCATGATAACTTCGGGTTTGTTCCTTTTTGGCGAATTGCTAGTATAAATCGATTGGAATCGAGCTAATGAAAAGTTGATTTTGATTTCATGATAACTTCGGGTTTGTTCGTTTTTTACAAATCGCTAGTCTAATTCGATTGGAATCGAGCAAGTGAAAAGTTGTTTTCCATTTCATGATAACTTTGGGTTTGTTCTTTTTGGCGAATTGCTAGTCCAATTCGATTGGAATCGAACCAATGAAAAGTGGCTTTTGTTTTCATGATAACTTTGGGTAAGTTCGTTTTTGGCGAATTGCTAGTCTAATTAGATTGGAATCGAGCCAAAGAACAGTGGTTTTTTATTTCATGATAACTTCGGGTTTGTTCCTTTTTGGCCAATTGCTAGTCTAAATCGATTGGAATCGAGCTAATGAAAAGTTGATTTTGATTTCATGATAACTTAAGGTTTGTTCATTTTTGGCGAATGCTAGTCTAATTCGATTGGAATCGAGCCAATGAAAAGTTATTTTTCATTTCATGATAACTTCGAGTTTGTTTGTTTCTGGTGAATTACTAGTGCAATTCGATTGGAATCGAGCAAATGAAAATTGGCTTTTGATTTCATGATAACTTCAGGTTTGTTCGTTTTTGACGAATCGCAAGTCTAAATCGATTGGAATCGAGCCAATGAAAACTAGCTTTTGATTTCATGATAACTTCAGGTTTGTTCATTTTTGGCGAATTACAAGTCTAATTCGATTGGAATCGAGCCAAAGAGAAGTGGTTTTTCATTTCATGATAACTTTGGGTTTATTCATTTTTGGCGAATTGCTAGTCTAAATCGATTAGAATCGGGCTAATGAAAAGAAGATTTTGATTTCATGATAAGTTCGAGTTTGTTCATTTTTTGGCGAATTACTAGTCCAATTCGATTGGAATCGAGCAAATGAAAAGTGTGTTTTCAATTCATGATAACTTCGGGTTTGTTCGTTTTTGGCGAATTGCTAGTCCAATTCGATTGGAACCCAATCAATAAAAAGTGGCTTTTGATTTCATGATAATTTTGGGTTAGTTCGTTTTTGGCGAATTGCTAGTCTAATTCAATTGGAATCGAGCCAAAGAACTATGGTTTTACATTTCATGATAACTTCGGGTTTGATCCTTTTTGGCAAATTGCTTGTCTAAATCGATTGGAATCGAGCTAATTAAAAGTTGATTTTGATTTCACGATAACCTCGGCTTTGTTGATTTTTCGCGAATTGCTAGTCTAATTCGATTGGAATCGAGCCAAAGAACAGTGGTTTTTCGTTTCATGATAACTTCGGGTTTGTTCATTTTTGGCGAATTGCTAGTCTAATTCGATTGGAATCGAGCCAAAGAAAAGTGGTTTTTCATTTCATGATAAGTTCTGGTTTGTTCATTTTTGGCGAATTTCTAGTCCAATTCGATTTGAATCGAGCCAATGAAAAGTGGCTTTTGATTCATGATAACTTCGGGTTTGCTCAATTTTGGTGAATTGCTAGCCTAAATCGATTGGAATCGAGCCAAAGAAAAGTGGTTTTTCATTTCCTGATAAATTTGGGTTTGATCGTTTTTGGTGAATTGCTAGTCTAAATAGATTGGAATCCAGCCAGTGAAAATGGGCTTTTGATTTCCAGATAATTTTTGGTTTGTTCGTTTTTGGTGAATTGCTAATTAATTCGATTGGAATCGAGCTCAGAAAAAGTGGTTTTTCATTTCATGATAACTTTGGGTTTGTTCATTTTTTCATTTCATGATAACTTTGGATTTTGAATTAAGTAGTGATAAAGCCTTACTCTTTAAGGGGAGGTTGTGTGTTCCGAAAGATGAGGGATTGAGAAAAGAAATTCTTGAAGAAGCACACTTAACCCCATATACTGCCCATCCAGGAGGTACAAAAATGTATCGTGATCTAAGGAGCATGTTTTGGTGGAGAAATATGAAACGATGCATAGGTCTTTTCGTCAAGAGATGCATGACTTGTCAGCAAGTGAAAGCTGAACATCAAAGGCCATCTGGATTGTTGGAACCATTAACAATTCCACAATGGAAATGGGAACATATAACTATGGATTTTGTTATGGGTTTTCCAAAATCAGCTAAGGGAAATGATGCTATGTGGGTTATAGTGGATCGGTTAACAAAATCAGTTCATTTTCTACATGTAAGAATGAATTTTAGTATGGATCAATACGCGCGATTATACATCAAAGAGGTCATCCGTTTGCACGGTATCCCAGCTTCAATTGTATCGGATAGAGATCCAAGATTTACCTCAAAATTTTGGAAAAGTTTACAAGAGGCAATGGGAACCAAGTTAAACTTCAGCACAGCCTTTCATCCACAAACTGATGGGCAATCGGAGAGGACTATACAAACTTTAGAGGATATGCTGCGTGCATGCGTCCTTGACTTAGGGGGCAGTTGGGAAAACTATGTGCCACTGGTAGAGTTTGCCTATAATAATAGCTACCAAGCTACGATAAAGATGGCACCTTACGAAGCCCTTTATGGCAGAAGATGTAGAGCTCCCCTTTATTGGGATGAAGTAGGTGAAAGAAGAGTTCTAGGACCCGAAATAATTGAAGAAACTAGTCGAGCGGTTGATAAAATAAGAGCTAGAATCAAGGCAGCCCAGGACCGACAAAAGAGTT